>NW_028270152.1:43954074-44139928 GCF_037043375.1 Chiloscyllium plagiosum
GAAAAATGTGACACTCTCCAGCATAAGAATTAAAGTTGCTTAGTATTGAAATATATGTTTATGGAGACTCAATATTAAATGCTTGAAATGAATGAATGAATGCAATGATTAGGGATGCCATTGTGGGCACAACGCATTTTGAACAAAATAAGTTAGGTCGTAACAAGTATTGGCACAAACCTCATTGCAATTTTTGTAGTAATTTTGCTGTGGCAAAATTTGTATTCATATGTTACAATCACATAAATGACTCCAGCTCTGTTGTTACTTTGAAAGAGGGAAGTACTTGTGTTAATATAACACCTTTTGCAACCTCAAGACATTCTGAACTCTTTTACAGTGTTGAAGTGTAACCACTATTATAATGTAAGTCATGGCAGCCAACTTAGAAGTCCTATAAACCACAATACGATAATGATCATATCATCTTTTTCTTCAAAAAAAAAGGTGATGTTAGTTGCCTGAAGGACACAATTACAGATTCAGATTATACCAACTATTCTAGTTGTATTCTCCTGTAAAATGGAACAAATTACAGTATTGCATGACCTCAGTATCCCAGATTTACGCATGCCGTATTTTCAAGTACTGTGATATTGTCTCCACCAAGGATCAGTACACTGACAGTGATTTAAACCAGGAACATTCCACATTTAATTTCCTTTTCTGTGCAGAATTAGAGGCACTTATCTGGGGATGATGGTGGGAGTGATACCAATTGGCCTAATCATCCTTTGAGAGGCCAGGGAAAACAGTCTGCTAGAGTCTCAGATCCTGGCTTCTGCCCAGTATCAACGTTGGAAATCTGTGGGTATTAGGCAAGGACAGGATCAAGTTTGTTATCGCCTTCCAAATTCAAATGCTGCTGGCATTTAAATTATGGCTTCACACATGAAGAATGGGCACCTCAGTGAGGTAAAAAAAACTGCTTCAATGGAACTGCAACACCGATGAAGAACAGTTTCAGTTGATCTGCTTATACCTGCTCATTCGAATATTAACCCTATTGTTTGTGAACATGATCACTCCAAAGGTAGAACATTTCTGAGTGAAATTCCAGTTGAGACATCTTGCTATGTCCACAAAAGATAACAGGTTTTTCATATGTCTGCATTAGCGGTCTGTGGAGAAGCTGGATGCAGGGAAATGTTTTTCTGCAATAGTTAGTTTTCCACAATGAATTCTAATTAGGCACAATTATAAGACTAACAGAACTGAAATTTTCCACTTCTATGCTACAGTGTTTATTTGATATATGCTTAAAGATGACAAATAAATGTTGTGACAATAACATGTCAATATATCTGACAATACGGCAATGCTGCACCATTGCAGTGACTTTACAACAGTGCAGCTGGTTCCAGGTTAGGAACAATCAGACCAAACTTGTAATTGATTGCAATTAAACCATTGTGACTTCTCTGAACATCATATTGTGATTCATCTTGTATCAATTAGCTCCAAAGATAGTAAATAGTAAACTGCATTAGCAATTATCTAACATTCAATTGCTGCTTGATTAGGAATGTAGTATTACTTAAATATTATTTCTGCTGAAATACAATGAGTACAGTAAATTGTGCTTTCTGAGATATTTTCACAATGTGTTTACTTTCTATAGTGTTTTGGTGGTGGAGAGTTATAGATCATTCAGAGAATCCAAACTACTGTGGCAACACATACTTTTCCATGCATGAAGCTATGGGTAGTGATGATTGATTATATGACCAGGCCTCTCTCCTACTCTACAGCCTGTTAATTGTGTACGTTGGAAGGATTTTCAGGCTCATAACTAATCGGTTTGGATGTGATGTGTAGGTATCTTTCTTGGCCACCAAGTCCTGACATTGAACTCTAACCCAAAGGGTGGAATCTTATAGAGGTCTGAGCGACGTGGATTATGGTGAGATTTGTGGCAGGATCAGATGAGAAATCTGGTGAAGCCTATTTCGATGTTGGGAGCAATTTGCGCTATCTTTTATGCTTTTCACAAGCGGAGATGTCAACTGACACTCATTATTTACTGTTAAACACCATGTTAACATCACAACTCACTTCATAATATTTATCCTTCCATCATATCAAACTCACCAAATAAACTAGACATCAGGAAAACCCAGATAGGAAACCAGAGTGAGCACCTGGTGGATTCAATTTGCCATTTACTCCAAATGACCTCAGAGTTTGAAATGGGGCACCAACATTTCAAAGCATGCTCCATTGACATTGGTCACATACATCCACATCCACAGACACTGGCATCTGATACTTGCCAGACTCTTAAAAACCTGAATGACACATTTCTGACCCACAATTAGTATACTTCTGCACTTCCAACTATCATTGTAATGCTGCAGCAAGGACACTGTGCAACAGTGACACGCACCCAGTTCATGGATTGGACTGGGCTGCATCTCTGGGCTTTTCACTCACTGTCACAATGCTCATTCACTTTGAACCTACCTGGATGAGTACAGCATTGCCTTACCTTTTTGCGCTTTGCCGTTGCAGCCAGAGATACCCAATCCCTGGAAATTCCTGATAAAGGACTTTTGCCGAAATATCAATTTTCCTGCTCCTCAGATGCTGCCTGACTTGCTATGCTTTTCCAGCACCACTCTAATCTTGACTCTATCTCCAGCATCTGCAGTATCCACTTCTGCCTAGCACACCAGTCTAACTTAAATGTAGTCTGGATTTCAACTTCAATTGGCCTCAGGTTCCAAGATAAGATTAAAAATCACACACCACCAGGTTATAGTCCAAAAGGTATATTTGGAAGCACTAGCTTTCGGAGCACTGCTCCTTCATCAGGCAACTGTGAAGCAGGATCATAAGACACAGAATTTAAAGTGAAAGATTACAGTGTCATGCAAATACAGTGTCATATGTTGTCTGCCCTAGTCCAACACAGCTCCCCCACATCACTTTTCAAGATAGGGATTATTTTCTGTGACAACATTAAGCTTTTCTTCCAGGTCTTTGCCTTCACATCTTGTACTTCAGCATTTGCACTCTACTGGGATCCATCCTTTAGGCTTCTTACCTTCTCCAGATCTGTTCATTAAGAACTGCTGTCTAAATTTCTCTGCTCCCGCTACTCACTCTAATCTGTTTTCCTATGACTTTGCTGCACTACATTGTCTTCAATCTAACCTCAACATTGTCATCCACTCTCCTGACAATGCAGTGCTGGAGAACCAACCTCTTTCTTCAAGAGGCCAATTGCTAATTCTCTGACACTTCTTCCTAATTTAACTTGGGCCATGACCCCACCACTGAGCATCAAGCCATTGTCATCACGTTTGTTACTAAAGATCTTCTCCACATGGCTATAACCTTTGAAACCTGAACACTCCATAAATATAAAAATGGGGCTTTGGCACTTTTTTTGACTGAGTGTGGCCTAAGTGTGGCATTAACGAGTCCTAACCAAACTAAAGTCAATGGGAATCAACGGTTAGAGTCAAACCTGGCACAAAGAAAAATAATTGTGGTTGTTGGTGGTCAGTCACCTTGGTTTCAAGAAATCTCAACACGAGTTCTTCAAGGTAACATCCGAGGCCAAACCATCTTCAGCGGCTTCATTAATGACTCCCACCCATCACAAGGTTTGAAGTGGGGACGTTCACTGATAATTACATAACATGCCGTACTACTTGCAGCTTCTTATTTATTGAAGTAGTCCATGTCCAAATGTAACAAGGACTGAACAATATCCAGGCTTAGGTTGACAAGTATCAATAAAACCTGTGGCACTTAAGTGCCAGGCAATGACCGTCTACAATATGAAAGAATTTAACCATTCCTTCTTTGCAAGCAATCGCAATACAACACTGAATCCCCCACTTTCAACACACTGGGGATTACCATTGACTAGAAACTGAACTAGACTAGCTATGTACATACTTTACAGATCAGAGCTAGGAATCATGCAAATTACTTATATCTTGACTCACCAAAGCCAGGCCACCATCTACAGGCACAAGTAGGGAATCATAGAATCCCTACAGTATCGTAGAATCCCTACAGTGTTGAAGCAGGCCCTTTGGCCCAATAAACCAACCCCTCCATAGAGTATCCCACACACACCCATTCCCCTCCTCACTTCAGTACTTGCCTGGATGAGTGTAGCTCCAAAAACACAAGAAGCTTGACATCATTTAAGAAAAGCAATCTGCTTGACTGGCACCACCCAAACCTCACACCCTCCACGACTGATGCACAGTGGCAGTGGTATGTTTCATCTACAAGATACAGTGCAACAACTCACCAACACTCTTTTGACATCATCTTCCAAACCTGTGGCCACTACCAATGGAAGGACAAGGGCAGCAGATACACAGGAATATCACCACCTGCACCTTCCCCTCCAAGCTACTCACCATCCTTACTTGGAAATATTTTGCTGTTCCTTCAGTGTTGCTGGGTCAAAATCCTGAAACTTAATCTCGAACACAACTGTGGATGTACTGATACCAAATGGACTGCAGTAGTTCACCAGGGCAACTAGAGATGGACAATAAAGCCCAAATCTCATGAATTATTAAAAACCTCATATTGTAATATATTCAACTGTTGCAATGCATTCTGCTTTGCATTCTTTCTTTTGACATAGCATCCTTGTTGTCTGATAGTTACTAATCACGGATCTCTACACATCATTATGCAATGATGTCACAATGGGAAGACAGGTCTCAAGAACTAGGACGGTCACTGCAGAGAATGAACATACACCCTAGCATTAAACACTCTATTATAACAAACTGAGCTAACTGGGCACCGTGATCTACACTGCTGAGACCAAAGTTTTGTGTGCCATCTACATTTAACCCACAAGTGTGACTCTGAGCATCCAGATGTTTGTTGCTTGATATTCCACCTTTCTTTGAGACACTGATACTTCAGGCTCTGCTATGTTCAATGACATTTACGGGACATTTCATTTAGGAACTTTCTAGGTTTCAGGGCACAACACTGAGTCTGGCAATTTCAGACTATAATCTCTGCTTGGATTTTGATTCTTTTGCAGCTTTTGGTTTGATCTTATTTGTAATTTTAGTCAGCAGCTGCTCATCATACTACCATTCACACATCATTTAGACAATCCTTATGTTTCTTTCCTTGTCCCATTACAACACCCTTTGGCCTTGCCCCACCAATTGTGTTAAACTCATCCATCTGTCGTCCAGCCTATCACAGACCTTTCCTTTTGCCCTTTTCCTCCCCATTTTCACTTGTTTAAATCACATTATATTTCAGTATTGATGTAAGTCATGGATCTAAGAAGTTAATTCTGTTTCTTTCTCTACTGGTATTGCCACACTTCCAGTATCAAGTGTTTTGCTTTTAGACCAATACTTAGTCTGTATCAAAATAGGATCATTATCTAATTTTGCACCCAATAACTAGCCTATTTATATTCTATTTTTGCTGAGTTATCTGTAACTAGAGAACACTAAATTGTACAAGTATAACTATCAGAATTATTCACAAACCCCTAAGTTTGGCCCATTTTGATTTAGCATGTGTTTTTTGCAGAAAGAAACCTGCAAGTAGTCATTCCTTGGAGAAAGATATTTAAATGGTGGATAAAAACAGAAAGAATTGCGGATGCTGGAAATCAGAAACAAAAACCAAAATTGCAGGATAAGCTCAGCAGGTCTGATAACATCTGTGGAGAGAAATCAGAGTTAATGTTTTGGATCCAGTGACCTTTCTTTAGAACTCCATATTTAATGGTGGTATCTAATGAATGTGACAGTGGTCTGAAGTGCCAGCAGGATCCTGCATCACCTTTTTGGAAAGCCAACTGAATTAAGTGCGAGTCAAGCACTTAACTGAGCTGCTGCAGACTTTCCCTGGGATCAAGGACCCTGAGGATAGAAACCTCGGCCTGAGATGTGCATTAGTCAGCAGCACTAGCAGGAGCAGTGGCTGCTGTCAGTAATGCACCCACCCAAGGCTGTCGATTTTCGAAGGGTGGTATGACTCAAAAATATGCTTACTCTTGCTTCTGTCTTTATGACCCAATTGCGGTCTAATATTTAATTTCAATATGACATGTTCTGATGGAGCAACGTGCGATTGTAATGAGAACCTTTTTACACAATCCAATGAAATTTAAGGTGGCTGGAATAATTTTTCAATGAGCATACTGTCTGGTTCTTTTATACCTCAAGATGGTCACTTTTGTTAAATGTCTTATTACACTTAAGTATTAGAGCTATAAATAGTGATCACTGCAGGAAGTAAAGATAAATAATAAACTTGTTTTTAACCTAAAAGAAATCATTGAATTTATTCAAGGCTGTGCTTGATAGATTTTTGACAGAGAAGGAATCAAGGGTCAATGGCAAGAAAGTGGGGTTGAAGCCACAATCAGATCATCAATGATTCTATCAAATTCTGCAGCAGGTATGAAAGTGCAAATAGCCGACTATTGCTCCGAAGTCTTATATTCCTATTACCTTTGTGACACAGTATAAGCCATTGGTGAGTGTTGATGGAATGGAGGTCATGGTGGAATTGAGACCACAACTAGATCGGCCATGATGTTATCAAATGACAGAGCAGGCTTGGGATGACAAATGGGCTTCTCGTCCTCCTAAGTCCTCTTGTCTCATTATTCATGTTCTATGGTCCAGACCACAGGTGAGTCTCAACAGAAGGGGGTCATAGTGGAGAGTGCTCAGCGGCAAGGGCAAGGCAAATGGCTGTCAGCAGGCCCCACCTTCCTAATACCAAGTCACTTGATCAGATACTGAAGGCCTTGAAAGAAGAGTCTTCCCCTGGAAGTCCAGAGGCAAACATATGTTTTTTGGGATTCCAGTATGGTGGCTCCTCTACTTGCTACTGGGTAAATACCAGCAACAGTGGGTTAAGCTTTATGCTTGAGCATTAATTGGCTACATAATGGCCTCAGTTGATGATGAGCAGAAAAGCCAACCCACAAGTCATCACAGAAAGGCTATGCAAGAAACAAAAAAAAAAACTGCGGATGCTGGAACTCTGAAACAAAACCAGAAATTCTAAGGCGGGATCACTGGATCTAAAATATTGATTCTGCTGACAGACCTGTTGAGTTTCTCCAGCAATTTCTCCCACAGAAAAACTATTCCTGCCCTTGACTTAATAAGACTACAAGTGGAAAGGTGCTGAGTCTCCACCCTAATGGCCCAATAATTATTTCCATTCCACCAAACCCATCTCTATGGGGACATTCCATAAACGCCTATCACAATTCTCAATATCGCAACTTCTGAATTCAGTCTGTGTGATCACAGGAAATATTGAGAACAGTAAACAACTTCTTCATAGTAATGAAAGGAAACTAGCATGGCCTTCCCCTGCTTTGGTGCTTAATTGAGTGACCAATTAAAGAGGTATACTAAAAGAGTTGGATACAGTGGATGGTGAACCATAACCAAAAGGATGAAGTAAAAATAAATGTTGAAAGCAAATTAAGTTTATTTTTTTTCAACTATAGCTGCTCAATGATAATCCATTACAACACAACATTGGCACCTCTGCAGCAGTGTGGTCTGCCCACAGAAAGCCAAACAAATTAAACCTGGGCATTTCCTGCCATATCAACCTGTTTTCGATCATCATAAAAGTGATAGGACTGATCAAGTGCAATCAGTCCGCATGTGGACAGCACAGCCTCTTTTACTGACACCCAGTTTGGGCTCTGCCTGGGCCACTCAGCTCCTGACTTCATTACAGCTTTAGTTCAAGTGTGAACAAAAGAGCTGAATTTCAGAGGTATGTTGAGTGTGGCTGCCTTTTACATCAAGGCTGTATTTGACTGGGTGTGGCAAAAAGGATCCTGAGAAAAATTGGAGACAATGGGCATTAGGACAAAAACTCTCCACTGGTTTGAATAATTTCTGGCACACGGGAAGATGGCTGTGGTTGTTGGATACCAGTAATCTCAGCTCCAGTTCATCTCTGCAGAAGTTCCGCACAGTGCCCTAGGCTCAACCACTTTCAGGAGTGACCTCCACTCCATCATAAAGTCAGAAGTGGGAATGTTTGCTGACGATTGCATAATATTCAGTGCCATTTACTACAGATACTCAAGTAGCCTGTGTCCATTTGCAGAAAGACCTAGACAACACTCAGACAGGGGTTGACAGTTTGCAAGTAACATTTACATCACAAAAGTGTCAGGGAATTGCCATCATAAACAAGAGAGTAGCTAACCATTTCTCCATGATATTCAATGGCATTACTATTGCTGAATCCCACTATCAATATGCTGGGGATTAGCATAGACCAGAAAGTGAACGGGATTAGCCATGCAAAGACAATGGCAATAAGAACAGTTCAGAGGCCAATAGGAGTGCAGCAAGTAAGCCACCTCTTGTCCACCTTCTATGAGGCACAAATCATGAACGTGACTGAATGATCTCAGCTTGCCTGGGTAAGTGCAGCTTCAATAACATTCAAGTACATGTGGGCGGCACGGTGGTACAGTGGTTAGCACTGCTGCCTCGCAGCGCCAGAGACCCGGGTTCAATTCCCGACTCAGGCGACTGACTGTGTGGAGTTTGCACGTTCTCCCCGTGTCTGCGTGGGTTTCCTCCGGGGGCTCCGGTTTCCTCCCACAGTCCAAAGATGTGCAAGTCAGGTGAATTGGCCATGCTAAATTGCCCGTAGTGTTAGGTAAAGGGGTAAATGTAGGGGTATGGGTGGGTTACGCTTCGGCGGGTCGGTGTGGACTTGTTGGGCCGAAGGGCCTGTTTCCACACTGTAAGTAATCTAATCTAATCTAATCTAATCTAACATGTCACCATCTAAGGCAAAGCAGCCCATCTGATTTGCACCCTATCTACCATCTTCAAAATTTACTCCCTTCAACACTGAAGCATAGGCACAGCAAAGTGTGCCACTTGTAAGGTACTCAGCATCAATTCACCTACAGTCTTTAGACATCACATTCCAAATCTGCAAATGCTACCACCTAGAAGGACAAGAGCAGTCAATGCATGGGAACACCACCAGCTGCAAGCTCCCCTAAAAGGACAGATCCTCTGGCTTGGAAATAAATCGCTGTTCCTTCATTGTCAATGAAATAAAATTCTGAAACTGCCTCCCTAATAGGATTGTGTGTGTGTACTTACACTCCAAGAACTGCAGCGGTTCAAGAAGGCAGCTCACCACAACTTTCTCGAGGAAAATTAGGCATGAGCAAGAAATGTTGGCCTAAACAGTGATGCTCACATCTATCAAAAAGTTTCTCCCGAGTTCTTGGTTGCTTGTTGGACCTTTCAAATGCCCAATTAGAGAGGTCTGCCACTGTACCATGTGCCAGAGCAGCGAGCAAAGGCTTCTCCAGACAGCAACCATGACCACTGTACCCTCCTGAAAGATTCACTTCCTTCACCCCGGTGCACCATTGTACCAATGTGTATCATCTGTAAAATTTAATGCAGCAACTTGCATTTGGCTTGCTAGGCTAGCATTATGATTTGTGCTTTGGGATGATTTGTAGAATTATATGCTAGAGGTCCCGGGTTCAATTCCTGGATGAGACCTCTTTTAAATATGTGGTTCAACAGGCAGTGAAGGCGGCAAATGGCCTTCATAGCGAGAGGATTCGAGAATGGGAGCAAGGATATCTTGCTGCAAATGGACAGGCCATTAGTAAGAGCACACCTGGACTAGTGTGTGCAATTCTAGTCCCCTTACTTGAGAAACGATATCTGGTTAATGAGGGAATGCAAGAAGTTTTACCAAACTGATTCCTGGGATGGTAGGACTGATGTCCAGGGAAAGACTTGATTGGCTAGAATTACATTCTCTAGAGTTGATAAGAATGAGGGGCGATTACATTAGATAATATTCCCTACAGTATGGAAACGGGCCATTTGGCCCAACGAGTGCACACTAACCTATGAAGAGTAACCAACCCAGACCTATTTCCTTCTGACTAATGCACTTAACACTCTGGGCAATTTAGCATGTCCAATTCACCTGACCTGCACATCTTTGGATTGTGGGAGGAAACTGGAGCACCCGGAGGAAACCCACGCAGACACAGGGAGAATGTGCAAACTCCACACAGACAGTCGCCTGAGGTTGGAATCGAACTTGGGTTCCTGGGGCTGTGAGGCTGCAGTTCTACAGAAACCGGTAAAATTCTAATAGGATTAGAGAAAGTAAACACAGTAAGGACATTCTGAAGAACTGGGGTCACAAAATAACAATAATGCATTGGCCTTTTAGGCTGATATGAGGAGAAATTTCTTCACCCAGGAAATGGTGAGCCTTTGGAATTCACTGCCACAGGAAACAGTTAAGGCCAAACACTGAAGACTTTCATGTAAGATATTGATATAGTTCTTAGGACTAAAGGGATCCAAAGGAGGCAGGAAGAAAGCAGGAATAGCATACGGAATTGAGTGATCAGCTCTGATCATACTGAATGGTGGAGCAGTCTCGAAGGGCTTAATAGCCTACCCATGCTCCTATATTCTATCCTAACTTCTCAAGGCTTCTTTGACAGCAGTTTCCAAACTCTTAATCTCTACTGCCAAGAAAAAAACAGAATTGCAGGCATAGGAAAACACTACCTCCTGCACGTAACCCTCCACGTTATGGGCTATTTTAACTCAAATATATTACTGTTCTTCGTCACTAAGCCAAAATCCTGGAACCGATCAAACAACTTAATGAATGTACCCTACAGAACTTCAATAAAGTGGCTCAACATTAGCATTTCAAGGGCAATTAAAGGTTGTAAGTTTGCTCTCTGAGCTGTAAGGTTTGTTCTCAGGGTGGTTGTTATGGGGGACTTTAACTTTCCAGATATTGACTGGGAAAGCTATAGCTCGAGTTCGTTAGATGGGTCGGTGTTTGTCCAATGTGTGCAGGAGGGTTTCCTGACACAATATGTAGACAGGCCAACAAGAGGTGAGGCCATACTGGATTTGGTTCTGGGTAACGAACCAGGCCAGGTGTTAGAATTGGAGGTAGGTGAGCACTTTGGGGACAGTGACCACAATTTGGTGACTTTTACTCTAGTGATGGAGAGGGATAAGTTTGCACTGCAGAGCAAGAGTTATAGCTGGGGGCAGGGAAATTATGATGCGGTGAGGCACGACCTAGGATGCGTGGCTTGGAAAAGTAGGCTTCAAGGCTTGGGCACAATTGATATGTGGAGCTTGTTCAAGGAGCAACTATTGAGTGTCCTTGATAAGTATGTACCTGTCAGGCAGGGAGGAAAGGGTCGTGTGAGGGAGCCGTGGTTTAATAAGGAATTGAAATCCCTTGTTAAATGGAAGAGGGCGGCCTATGTAAAGATGAGGCGTGAAGGTTCAATAGGGACGATTGAGAGTTATAAGGTAGCCAGGAAGGATCTGAAGAGAGAGCTAAGAGCAACAAGGAGGGGACATGAAAAGTCCTTAGTTGGTAGGATTAGGGAAACCCCTAAGGCTTTCTATAGGTATGTCAGGAATAAAAGAATGACTAGGGTAGGAATAGGTCCAGTCAAGGATAGTAGTGGGAAGTTGCGTGTGGAGGCTGAAGAGATTGGGGAGACACTGAACGAATACTTTTCGTCAATATTCACTCAGGAACAGGACATTGTTGCCGATGTGAATAGAGAGTCACAATTAATTAGAATGGACGGCTTTGAGGTATGTAGGGAAGAGGTGTTGGAAATTCTGGAAAGGGTGAAAATAGATAAGTCCCCTGGGCCTGATGGCATTTATCCTAGGATTCTCTGGGAAGCAAGGGAGGAGATTGTAGAGCTATTGGCCTTGATTTTTATGTCCTCGTTGTCTACAGGAATAGTGCCAGTAGACTGGAGGATAGCAAATGTGGTTCCCTTGTTCAAGAAGGGGAGTAGGGATAACCCTAGTAACTATAGGCCGGTGAGTCTCACTTCTGTTGTGGGCAGAATTAATTGTGACTCTCTATTCACATCAGCAACAATGTCCTGTTCCTGAGTGAATATTGACGAAAAGTATTCGTTGTGGGCAAAGTCTTAGAGAGAATTGTAAGGGATAGGATTTATGAACATTTGGATAGGAATAATGTGATCAACGATAGTCAGCATGGTTTTGTGAAGGGCAGGTCGTGCCTCAGTTGGTAGGATTAGGGAATTGGTAGGATTAGGGAAACCTTATTGAATTCTTTGAGAAGATGACTAAGGAGGTAGACGAGGGTAAAGCGGTAGATGTGGTGTATATGGATTTTAGTAAGGCATTTGATAAGGTTCCCCATGGTAGGCTATGCAAAAAATACAGAGGTATGGCATTGAGGGTGAGTTGGAGGTTTGGATTAGGAATTGGCTGGCTGGAAGAAGACAGAGGGTAGTAGTTGATGGCAAAGGTTCATCTTGGAGTGCCGTCACTAGCGGTGTTCCGCAAGGATCTGTTTTGGGTCCATTGCTGTTTGTCATTTTTATAAATGACCTGGAGGAGGGGTTAGAAGGTTGGGTGAGCAAGTTTGCGGATGATATGAAAGTCGGTGGAGTTGTTGACAGTGAGGAAGGATGTGGCAGGTTACAGCGGGATATAGATAAGTTGCAGTGTTGGGCAGAAAGGTGGCAAATGGAGTTCAATGTAGGTAAGTGTGAGGTGATTCACTTTGGTAAGAGTAACAAAAAGACGGGGTACTGGGCTAATGGTCGGATACTTGGTAGTGTGGATGAGCAGAGGGATCTTGGTGTCCATGTACACAGATCTCTGAAAGTTGCCACCCAGGTAAATAGTGCGGTGAAGAAGCATATGGCGTACTGGTTTTTATTGGTAGATGAATTGAGTTCTGGAGCCCTGAGGTCATGTTGCAGTTGTATAAGACTCTGGTGCGGCCGCATCTGGAGTATTGTGTGCAGTTTTGGTCGCCATACTATAGGAAGGATGTGGAGGCACTGGAACGGGTGCAGAGGAGGTTTACCAGGATGTTGCCTGGTGTGGTAGGAAGATCGTATGAGGAAAGGCTGAGGCACTTGGGGCTGTTTTCATTGGAGAAAAGAAGCTTTAGGGGTGACTTGATAGAGGTGTACAAGATGATTAGGGGTTTAGATAGGGTTGACCATGAGAACCTTTTTCCATGTATGGAGTCAGCTATTACAAGGGGGCATAGCTTTAAATTAAGGGGTGGTAGGTATAGGACAGATGTTAGTGGTAGATTCTTTACTCAGCGAGTCGTGAGTTCATGGAATGCCCTGCCAGTAGCAGTGGTGGACTCTCCCTCTTTATGGGCATTTAAACGGGCATTGGATAGGCATATGGAGGATAGTGGGCTAGTGTAGGTTAGGTGGGCTTGGATCGGCGCAACATCGAGGGCCGAAGGGCCTGTACTGCGCTGTATTTTTCTATGTTCTATGTTTCATCACCACGCTAGGTAACATCATCAGTGAACCTCTGGTGAAGTGCTGGTGTTCTGTCACACTTTCTATTTATGTGTCTTGATCTCTTAAGGTGAATGATATCAATTCCGATTCTTTTCCTCAGAGATAAATGTGGTCCAAGTCAATATGTTTATTGATGGAGTTCCGGTTTGAATGCTAGAACTCTAGGAATTCTCGTGCGTGTCTCTGTTTAGCCTGTCCTAGGATGGATGTGTTGTCCCAGTCGAAGTGGTATCCTTCTTCATCTGTTGTAAGGATACTAGTGATAGTGGGTCATGTATTTTGGTAGCTCGTTGGTATTCGTGTATCCTGGCAGCTAGTTTTCTGCCTGTCTATCCGATGTAGTGTTTATTACAGTTCTTGCATGGTACTTTGTCAATGCCATTCGTTTTATTGGTTGTTGGTATAGGGTCCTTTATGTTCATCCGTAGCTATCTTAGCGTGTTGGTAGATTTGTGGGCTACCATGATGCCAAGGCGTCAGAGTGGTCTAGTTGTCATCTCTGAGATGTCTTTGATGAAAGGTAGTATGGCTAGAATTTCTGGGCGTGTTGTGTCAACTTGATTGAGTTTTTGTGCAATGGTGGACTGTGTTTATCAAGTACCCCGCCCTTCTTGAATACACTTTATAGGTATTTATCTTCTGCTGTTCCTGGTTGCTGCAGTGTGTTGTAGCCCGTTTAAATAATGTCCTGACACAGCTCCATCTGTGGGTGTTGGGACGATTGCTTCTGTAGTGAAGCATCTAATCTGTGTGTGTTGCTTTCCTGTAGACACTGGTCTGCAGCTCTCTATTAACTATTCATTCCACTGTGACATCTAGGACAGCTTTGGGTCTGCTATGTGGATAACACCTTTGTCATCACAAAATGGAACAAATTAGAGGAAACCTACAATATTATCACTTTATTGGTATAAATTTCACAAAAGAGGAGGATAACAACAATAGACCCCCATTCCTAGATGTCTCCTTATATACAGACGAAGGAGGACACCACTTCAACACATCCATCCCAGGACAGGCTAAACAGAGACACGCATGGGAATTCCTAAAGGCCTGGCATTCAAACCGGAACTCCATCAATAAACACATCAATTTGAACCTCATTTACCAACCTTTGAGAAAAAGAACCGGAAATAATATCACCCACCGTAACAGACCAAGACATAAATAGAAAGTGGGACAGAATACCAGCGCTTCACCGGAGGCTCACTGATTATGTTACCTAGCATGGTGATGAAATGACTGAAAACAAACCTGCCAGCTCAGCAAGCAAACTTACGACCTGAGCTACAAATTTTCTCAAAAAATTGCATGACAATTGCAGTTGGAGAATAAATGTGAGGTAGGCTAATGATGTCCACATTTCTTTAATGACAATTTAAAAAAAAACATTAATATGTGCATTAAGTGGTTGGGTCAAATGGCTTGTTTCTATGCTATACATTTTGGAAGTACCAGTAATTATTGTGATCTCCACTATGTTAACATTTTCCACTCATTCTACAAAATTCAGCCATATGTTAAGGATACAGATTCCTTGTTTTTCTTGCTCCATTTCCAATCTAAATTAAAAAGGTTATACCATTTAAAAGACTTAGAGTTTACTGGGTAACTAGGGCTCAAAATGATCAGATGCAGTGCTCTGCAAGCCGGAAACTCAACTCGCAATCTAAACTGCACAATGGCAGAGAGTTCCCATGATCCAATTACCTGCAGCTGAGCGCCCCTTTAAATATATTGTCAGTGCTTCTGACAGATCAATTCAACTAGGTTTTGCTGGCAGGTTGGATGCTGGGCAGGACTTAAATGATTCTGAAATTGTGTCAGGGTGCTAATTTTATTACAAGACACTGAATTGCATACACTGATGAAACTCCTGCCTATTTTTGATGGGCATTCAAGCTGTTTAAAAACATTACTCTGCTAAAATAGTGGCCAGCAGGAATGGAATGGTAAATATGTTATTGTGATTTTAACTATCTGTCTACTCTGTTACCACAAGGTTAATCTTTTTTTCGATGGCAATGGTTCATGTTAATGAACCAGTTCTTTCAGTGAATGATTAGTTACTTTGCCTGAAACAGCTTAAAAATAAAATATATTCAATCTTCAGAATTTTAATTTCTCTAAAGTCTGCCAATCCTGATATCTTTTAAGGGAATTGCTGATCACACCTCGCAAAATCAACATAAAGAATGGCACATCCGAATTAGAAACAGTCTACTGCTGTAATATCTTCCCAACTCTAGTCTCAGTTGCTGACATAGGTACAAATAAAGTGGCAAAAAAAATCTAACAAGTGTGCTCCTTTAATGCACAAGACCTTAACTTCAATAGAGGGTGAACTCTGTTAAACTGAATGTCATAATTTACACTGATGCCATACTGATCTCTGAATATGTAAAGTAAAACTTGATTTGAATAAATCTGCAAGCAGCCTACTGATTATGGCATTCATTCGTGAAAATGAGGAGAAGGAAGCACTGGGTTCCTGTGTTCTCAGGGAGTTGGTGTCATTACACTTACACAGGAACATCTGCAACCTTGTTCTACAGCCAGATTTGAAAGGCTGTCTGACCTCCTGCTTCAGCCTCCCTGCTCCCTGCCATGAACCTTGAGTTCACACTCATATTTTACATGTTACAGGAAGCTGCAACTCACTCCAGGGGTGCCGCATACAGAATGCACCAAGCCAGATGCAGTGCCACAGCTTAATGTACCTGAAGGAGTTGTGTTTCACATTCAGAACATAAATTCTGGTGACTTAAGGTCACTGCAGCTTTTGTACAGTCTAAAACAAAAACATGAATTCTAGTAGGCTTCAATTCTTAGTGGGGAAGTGGAGGGATTACAAGCAACCTGTGACTCTGCCTCTTTCTGCCTTTGCTAGTAATTTTGTGTGTATGTGTGTGTGTGCGTGCTACAGAACAGATTGGGACTGGTATAAAGGCCTGGGACTGTGCAAGAGCACCCTGCTGGGCCCCAGCTGTGCTTGCAATTAGCAGGAGGCATGAAATGATTGTTATTGTGGTGACTGACAGCAATGTGAAGTGACAAGTTTTGTGGGGGCGGCTGCTGCAGTGTGGAAGTTCTGCAATTTTTTTGTAAACTATTAATGTTGGGGTAAAGAAATGCACTTACTCAATGGTATCCTGTGTTAGAAGATCTCATGGATTTGTCATGCAAGTGCTATTTTGGCTCATTCTTTTTTGGAGGATTTTCATGAGTTAAGGCTTTTCACTACACTATTCAGCAGCAAATCTGGCCGTTTGCCTCAAATTAGCAAGAGGCCTGTAGTTAGCGGATGGAGATTAGGCTTAGAAAATGACACAGCAGGTGCCTGTAGGGTGGATTTGGGGGGTTGAGAAGTCTTTAAATCTGACTACATCACATTATATACTTCCGACAAAAGGACATAGTAATCCTACCTGCTTGCTTTAACCACTGTTGTTTGTCTATTATTATGTGCTTTATTGCTCATGAGAGGAAAACTATTGGCAATACTACTCAATTACCATAGAAACCCACACCAGTGACCCCTCATTTCAGAACCTTCTATCCAACTGAAGGCAATCCAAGCAGTTCAAATCTACTTAGAATTGTGATAAATAATGCACTAGGGAAATCCAGGGCCAGTCTGGTTTCTTCTCACCCAGGCCATAGATTTGCATGGGAAAGCTGAATGGGCATCTTGAGATAATCTTTACATCCAAGGTGTCAGAGAAATGTTAAAGGATTCAAACTGCTGTAATTGCCTCATTGACACAATGTGATCAGCAGGGGATCTTGAAAAAGGGGTTACAAATAAAATTTGTTAGAAAGACAGCATAATGAAAACTTCTAAAATGGGAATCGTTTGATGATCGGCTCCTACTGAAGCCAACTCTTCAACAATATCGAAGTACGTCTTTTTCTGAATTATTTCTAAAAGGCAGCAATTGTGAAAACAATTCTGATTCTAAAATAAATAATATACACCATACATCCTTGCACAGGGCTCTACGCTTCTACATAAAAAGGATACATGTAATGTCTTCTGAAGTGCACTCTGTATATTACAGTTCAGTGTTTCTAGGGAACAGAAATCAGCAATAAACCTTTATGGAATTAGATCTGTCAAGGATTTTTTTGCAATTAGTTTGATTGCTACAGTTTATCAAAGGTAAAGATGCTTCTTTCAAGAGCTATCTTGCAAAACTGGTTTTTGCAGTTGCACTTTGCAATTTTTGTGAAAATGCTGCTATTTTCAGTGTTTTCACACACAGCTATATGATGCCAATCAGGCTCCCTGTGTAAGTGCCATTGTGAAGAGTAATTTGCTGCACATGGAGGTTAATTCAGTTTTTTTTATAGTTTCTACAGGCATAGAATGTGCAAACATTAAATAACTGAGAAAGGACAAAAAATACTATTTTATTTCACCAATCTTTTAAAAAAATGTATTTAAAAACTGTCTTGTTGCTCTAAGTTTAAACATTTTAATTATTTTACCGACTTGGATTTATTTTTTAGTGTGTATTACATGTAAAATAATTAGTTTCTGTATTGATTATTGTGCAGTAGCAAAGCCTTTTAGAAACAGTTGCTATTCTTTCCAGGTAATATTCCTTTTTTTTTATAGTGCATAAATATGGCACAAATATAGCCTCAAAAATACAACTGATAAGTAATAAAAACACCAGCCTTCCAACAATTTGAGTAAAATATAACACATTCTTAATCTGCATTACTTCAACTGCCTCTTCTCTGTATTTGTTGCATAATTTATGATTTAAAATATTTTTCCTGCTGTGGCACTCCCACTCATTTCACCACAAAAATAAATTCTAAAAATTGAAGTGCATTAAAATTAAGAAGAACTTGGTGAAGGAAACAAAAATGGAATTGAAGCTTGAAAACAAGTCAATTATATTCCAGCTTAAAAGGAGTAGTAAGACAACGCCATATTGGATCTTTTCCTACGAAGGTTTGAGGTAAAAGAAAAGTTTCCTCAACTCAGTTCAGGAGCAGAACTTCAATGAAACATGTGCGGTGTCAGCCACTAGACCAAATGAAATTAAATAAGCGACCAAGTACTCGAGATTCACACTGTGCATCTTAATAGAAGAAACCTCCTAAGTTGAATAGCTTGCCTTTTGGGACCAATTTGTCTCTTTTCACTCTTTATTTTTCCCTTTATACTGACAGATGTACAAAGGCGGAACCGCACTGTGCAGCTCATCTACATGCACCCGCAGCAGCTGTCACTTTTGTCGAGCAAGTTAATCAAACAAATGCCACCATATCCTGCTTTGTACAAGCAAGAACCACACTATAGGGATACACACTGTACACAGAACACTTCATTTCTGAACGAAACCCTTGTTTCTTAAAATAAATCGTTGTCACAAGAATCCTTTCTTCCTTCCAGCAGGTATTACAAAACAAATAGATTCTATATAATTATTGAATTTTAAACACTGCGTCTCCTTGGACACAGTTAACCATGCAAGACTGTTTAGTGATGAAGATAACTGTGCTTACTGACATTAGCTGATTTGTTTGAGAAAGAAACAATAGGGCTCATTGAACACGAACTTCAAGTTATTCTAATTCCACACCACAAATTGAGGTTTAGAGGTTAACTGGCACATGATTTGCTAATTAAAAAAAAACTTAATTTCTTTCAAACAAAATCCTTTATTAAATGGGTATCTCACAACTGCTCATGGCAGAATGTGCTTTGTTAGTGTCTCATCCACATTATGAAAGCGCCCAGTCTATTTATAACATTGGACATAGATCCATTTTTGTTTGCGATCAATTGTGTTTGGCAAACTGAAAGTTATCATACCGCAGTCTGACTGTATTAAGATCTGTAGAAAATTGATTTATACTTTTTGTGCCAATTGAACAAAGTAATTTTTTAAAATAAAAGATACTGAGATTGTTGTTAACTATTTAGGCTTTTGTGATCTTAAGTTTATTTTACTAAATTGGAACTTAAGAACTCAGCAGGGGAACAAATTATGTCCAATTAAACAATTAAAATGTTCTCCCTTAACCATAAGATGAAATACACATCGTGAATTTATGAGATTGTTAAATAACATCAGACAGCACATTATTATAAGTTATTAAGTTTGCAGTAAATTATTGTGGTGAAATTATCAGACATTAAAAGTAACAGTTACAAAAAAAACTGGATATTACATTGATGGAAGAAAATTTGCAGTTGGACAAACAAAAGCTTATAATTGAGGAAAGTGCTGTTTGGTGCTATATTAAATTGCAGTCAAACTAATAGCAGTAATTTGAAAGATTAGATTAGACTAGATTCCCCAGAGTGTGGAAACAGGTCCTTTGGCCAACAACTCCACATTGAACCGACAAAGACATTAACCCACCCAGACCCATTTCCTTCTGACTAATGCCCCTAACACTATGGGCAATTTAGCATGGGCAATCTACCTGCCCTGCACATCTTTGGACTGTGGGAGGAAACTGGAGCACCCGGAGGAAACTGGAGCACCCGGAGGAAACCCACGCAGACACAGGGAGAACGTGCAAACTCTACACAGGCAGTCATCCGATACTGGAATCGGACCTGAGACACTATGAGGCAGCAGTGCTAACCACTGAGCCCAGTTCAGGTTTGAAAAATCCAAACAGAGAAAAGCTCCAGTGATGTGAAGAGTTAAAATCTGGAACAACAAAACTGGCAAGAATTTAGGAAACAGATTTGAAGTGAGAGCAGCAATAAGAAATATATATCAGAAAGGACAGAAGCTAGAACACAAACTAATGAAGAATGAGAAGGAAAGATTATGATTGTAGATTACTTAGTAGGTAAGTTGTTTCCTTCCACTTATGTTGTAGGTTGTGGAAGAGTTTGAAGCATGCGATTTAAAAAAAATGCATTTGTTGCTTCACAAGATGTGGGCAACACTGATAGAACCAACAATTACTGCCCATCCTTAATTACCCTTGAGAGATGATGATTCTCAATCTGCTGCAGTCCATATAGTGAAGGTACTCCTACAGTGCTAATCGGTGGGGAGTTCTAGAATTTTGAGCCAGTGGTGATTAAAGAACAACAATTTTGCCCAAGACACAATCCTATGAGAGTTGGATGGGAACTCTGAGATTGTGGTTCTCATTTCTTTCTGAATGACAGAGGTCATGAGTTTGGGAGTTGTTGCAGTGTATCTTCAACTGTTGAAGAGAAGGTAGCAAATATTTAAAGTGTTGGATGAGGAGCTAATCAAATGATTGCTTTGTCCTAAAAGGTGTCAAAATTCTTGAATGCTATTAGATGCTGAATGAATGGAGCTTTACAGACACTTATTGTTACCTGTGTCTCCATTCCCAACATGCCTTTCTGCAGTCTAAAAATATTCAGTCGATAAGTTTCAGGACTTTAAGGCCCTGTGTCTTTCTGAATACCTTGACATTGATAGTAAACTCAGATTGTAGGTATTCTGATACATTATGCCACAGTAACCAGGATTAGGGCAAGTTCTCAGCACTTCTTGTAAAGGTATTTATCTCACAAAGTATGGCATGTTTCTCTACTCACTCACTGGCACACAGCTGACTAGTTACAGGAGTATCAATGGACACCTTTGATGTATTGCAGCAGAGACACATGCAGCCTCCTCAATGGGCCTCACAAGCTGAATGTACGTGACCCTTTAGTGATGTCTACTGACATACCCTTCCACCCTGAAAGACGCCCTCATAAGAACTGAATATGATGCTCAACTCATTGATTGCCAGTTGAGACATGCCACAGTGAAAAACCCCAACAATCTCCTCAGAAGACAGACATAGGACAGGACTGATAGAGAACTCTTCATTGTCCAGTACTTCCCTGCAGCAGAGAAACTATGCCATGTTCTTCACAGCCTTCAACATGTCATTCATGATGATGAACATCTCGCTAGGCTATCCCTACACCTCCACTTCTTGCCTTCAAATGACCACCAAACCTCAAACAGACCACGAGCAAACTAGCTAACTTTCAGGAGAAGAGCAAACATAAACCCTGTCACAGCAACCTCTGCAAGACATGTCAAATCATCGACATGGATACTACCATCACACATGGAAACATCACCTACCATGTACATGGTAGATACTTATGTGACTTGGCCAATGTTGCCGAGCTCATAAGCTGCAAGAAAGGATGCCCAGAGGCATGGCATATCAGCGAGACTATGCAGACGCAATGACAATGGATGAATGGACACTGCACAACTATTATCAGGCAGGGTGTTCCCTTCCAGTCAAGGAACACTTTAGCAGTCAAGGACATTCAGCCTCCAATGTGTGGGCAAGCGTCCTCCAAGGCGGCCTTCGAGATACACAACAATGCAGAATCATTGAGCAGAAACTGATAGCCAAGTTCTGTACCCATGAAGATGGCCTTAACCATAATCTTGGTTTCATGCTATGTTTCATGTAACCCCCACCATACTGTTCTGTGTTTGAAACATGTTCCTTACTGCTCTGTTATGACACCATTACCATGATAACTTGTCACGGTCTCTCTACCTCAATTAGTTTGTACAGTTTTGGGTTACTTGTTACTTTGGTGAGATCCTCATCATGTGATTCTTATACCTACCATGTCAGTCCAGCCATTTGGTTTGTCTCTAGCACCATCATAGAACATAGAACAATACAGCGCAGAACAGGCCCTTCGGCCCTTGATGTTGCGCCAACCTGTGAACTATTCTCAGCTCGTCCCCCTACCCTACCCCATCACCATCCATGTGCTTATCCAAGGATTGTTTAAATCTCCTTAATGTGGCTGAGTTGACTACATTAGCAGGTAGGGCATTCCATGCCCTTACCACTCTCTGCATAAAGAACCTGCCTCAGACATCTGTCTTAAATCTATCACCCCTCAATTTGTAGTTATGCCCTCTCATACAAGCTGATGTCATCATCCTAGGAAAAAGATTTTCACTGTCTACCCTATCTAATCCTCTGATCATGTATGTCTCTATCAAATCCCCTCTTAGCCTTCTTCTTTCCAATGAGAACAGATCCAAGTCTCTCAGTCTTTCCTCATAAGACCTTTCTTCCAGACAGGCAAAATCCTGGTAAATCTCCTCTGCAACTTTTTCAATGCTTCCACATCCTTCCCGAAATATGGCAACCAGAACTGTACACAATATTCCAAGTGCGGCTGCACTAACGTTTTGTATAGTTGCAGCATGATATTGCAGCTCCAGAACTCAATCTTTCTATGAATGAAACCTAACACACTGTATGCCTTCTTTCCAGCACTATCCACCTGGATGGCAACTTTCAGGGATATACATGGACTCCAAGATCCCTCTGCATATCCACACTACCAAGAATCTTTCCATTGATCCAGTACTCTGCCTTTCTGTTATTCTTCTCAAAGTGCATCACCTCACATTTAGCTGCATTGAACTCCATTTGCCACCTCTCAGCCCAATTCTGCAATTTATCCAAGTCCCCCTGCAACCTGTAACGTTCTTCCAAACTGTCCACTACTCCACCGACTTTAGTGTCGTCTGCAAATTTACTAATCCATCCACCTATGCCTGCGTCTAAGTCATTCATAAAAATGACAAACAGCAGTGGTCCTAAGACAGATCCTTGTGGCACACCAATATTAACCGGACTCCAGGCTGAATATTTTCCATCAACCACCACTCGCTGCCTTCTTTCAGAAAGCCAGTTTCTAATCCAAACTGCTAAATCATCCTCACTTCCATGCCTCTGCATTTTCTCCAACAGCCTACCGTGTGGAACCTTATCAAAGGCTTTACTGAAATCAATGTATACCATGTCAACTGCCCTACCCTCATCTACATGCTTGGTCGCCTTCTCAAAAAACTCAATGAGGTTTGTGAGACACGACCTGCCCTTGACGAAACCATGTTGACTATCTGAAATCAAATTGTTGCTTGCTAGATGATTATGAATCTCATCTCTTATAATCCTTTCCAAAACCTTTCCTACAACAGAAGTAAGGCTCACTGGTCTATCATTACCTGGGTCATCTCTACTGCCCTTCTTGAACAAGGGCACAACATTTGCAATCCTCCAGTCCTCTGGTACTAAACCTGTCGACAATGATGACTCAAATATCAAAGCCAAAGTCTCTGCTATCTCTTCCCTAGCTTCCCAGAGAATCCTTGGATAAATCCAATCCATCCCAGGGGACTTGTCTACTTTCACTCCTTCTAGAATTGATAACACCTATTCATAACTAACATTGATCCTTTCTAGTCTAATATCTCGTATCTCATTCTTCTCCTCTACAACATTCTCCATTTCCTGAGTGAAAACCAATGAGAAATGTTTGTTTAGCACCTCTCCGATCTCCACAGGGTCCACATTCAACTTCCCACTTCTGTCTTTGACTGGCCCTATTCCTACCCTAGTCATCCTTTTATTCCTCACATACCTATAGAAAGCTTTAGGGTTCTCCTTTATTCTATTTGCTAAAGACTGCTCGTGTCCTTTCTTTGCTCTTCTTAACTCTCTCTTTAAATCCTTCCATCACCTCATCTGAACCATCTTGCCTCATCAACACAAACCTCCTTCTTCTGCTTAACAAGAGATGTAATTTCTGTCGTAAACCACAGTTCCCCTACCTTATCACTTCCTCCCTGCCTGACAGGGACATACCTATCAAAAACACACAATATCTGTTCCTTAAACCAGTTCCATATTTACACTGTGTGCATCCCCTGCATTTTGCTACCCCATTCTATGCATACTAATTCTTACCTAATCACATTATAATTGCCCTTACCCCATCGATAACTCTTGACCTGTGGCATGTACCCATCCCTTTCCATTGCTAAACTAAACGTAACTGAATTATGGTCACTCTCTCCAAAGTGCTCACCTACAACTAAATCAAACACCTGGCCTGGTTCATTACCAAGCACCAGATCCAGTGTGGCCTCCCCTCTTGTCGGCCGTTCGACATACTGTGTCAGGAAACCCTCCTGTACACATTGGACAAAAACTGATCCATCTGACGTACTAGAGTTATAGCATTTCCAGTCAATGTTGGGGAAACTAAAGTCCCTCATAATGACCTCCCTGTTCCTTTCACTCCTACCCAGAATAATTTTGCTAATCCGCTCTTCCACCTCCCTGGAACTCTGCAGAGACCTATAAAAAACTCCAAGCAGTGTGACCTGTCCTCACCTGTTTCTAACCTCAGCCCACACTACCTCAGTAGACGAGTCCTCGTGAAAAGTTCTCTCGGGCACCGTTATACTATCCTAACAAGGCCACGCTTCCCCCTCTTTTACCACCTTGCCTGTTCTTAATGAAAGATCTAAACCCTGGAACCTGCAACATCCATTCCTCACCCTGCTCTATCCATGTCTCTGAAATGGCCACAACATCGAAGTCCCAGGTACCTATTCATGCTGCAAGCTCACCTACCTTATTTCGGATACTTCTGGCATTGAAGTAGACACACTTCAAACAGTTTGCAGTCTGCCAGCACATTCCTGTGACCCTGAAATCCTGTCCCTGTCCTTCCTCATTAGGTGTGCACTGCAACTACACCTCAGGTTCCCATCCCCCTGCTGAGCTAGTTTAAACCCACCTGAATAGCACCAGAAAATTTCCCACCCAGGATATTAGTACCCCTCTGGTTCAAGTGAAGACTGTCCTGTTTGTACAAGTCCCACCTTCCCCAGAATGAGCCCCAATTATCCAAGTACCTGAAACCCTCCCTCCTGCACTATCTCTGCAGCCACGTGTTTAGTTGATATCTCTCCCTATTCCTTGCCTCGCTATCATGTGGTACGGGTAACAAACCAGAACAAACTCTGTTCTTGCTCTCAGCTTCCACCCTAGCTCTCTGAAATCCTGCCTTACATCCCTATCCCTCTTTCTACCTATGTCGTTGGTACCTACATGGACCACGACTTGAGGCTGGTCACCCTCTCCCTTTAGGACCCCAAAGATACGATCCGAGACATCACAGACCGTGGCACCTGGGAGGCAACACACCAACCGCGAGTCTCGTTCGTTCCCAACAAACCTTTTATCTGAGCCTCTAACTATTGAGTCCCAATGACTAACGCTCTCCTCATTTCCCTCCTTCCCTTCTGTGCAACAGGGACTGGCTGTGTGCCAGAGACCTGGGCTCCACTGCTTGCCCCTGGTAAGTCGTCCCCTCAACAGTATCCAAAACACTATACATGTTTTTCAGGGGAACAAACACAGGGAATCCCTCCACTGACTGTTGTTCGCCACTTTGAACAATCACCCAGCTTTCTTCGTGCCTATTTTTGATTTTTTTGTAATTATCTCTCTGCCTCAATTAATTGGATTATGTGTTCCTTTCACTTGCTATTCAGTTGTTGACACTTTACTCACATCGTTTGACACTTTTGATCACCTGCAAAGACTTGTTATGCAGCCTCTTGACCCTCCACTCACATCATTTGTACTACATTTTGACACTCTTAATTATCTAGAATTACCTTGCAATGATCTCTCTGTCTATTAATTCTGTGCGTTTCCCTTCACTTCACCTGATGACGGAGAAGTGCGCCAAAAGCTGGTTGTCTCAAATAGACCTGTTGGACTATAACCTTGTGGCGTGTGACTTCTGACTTTGTCCACCCAGACCAACATGGCACCACTACATCATCCCCTTCAACAGAACCGATGAATCTATTCCACCCCCAACCAGAAAAAAAACCCAAAACTGCCTTCTGAATTTTCCTTTTGTTTCCCAAATCGCTCATCTCACACTTACTTCTCTCGCTATTTCTGATCTCTTTACTTTTAAAAATATTTGCTGCTGCTCCTTTTCTATGTTTTCCACACGTTCACCTTATTTAAAAATGCAGTTTCTTTTTCGCTGTTGCAATCAGTGTACCTCATTCTTCCTTAGCCTCAGGCTTAGAGTTGATAAGAGTGTCCCTTTTGCTTTGCTGTCCCCACCCCCACACACCTATTCTACTTTCTACCGAGTTAAATGCTACCACCAGTTCTGAAGAAGGGTCACCAGACCTGAAACATTAACATTGATTCCTCTGCACAGATGCTGCCAGACCTGCTAAGCTTTTCCTTCAGCTTCTAGTAGAGATAGTACATTGGAAGTACTTTTGGTGATCTTTGGCTCAGAACTGGAAGTTTTCACATTACGCTTTGATTACATTTCTCAAAATCATGACTTTAAGTGAAACACAAGTTCTCATAGGAATCAGTATAAAAGATGGGGTAAGGTTTCACAGGACCTTCCTTTTTAGAAAGGCAACATTAAAACATCATACCACCTAGGTTGACACTTCTCATTGTCAAATTAAGAACTTTCAAAATAAATTTTAAAATGAACTAAAAATGTGGCATTTTCTATTTACATAGAATTTTAAAAATGCCTGGCCACTTGCTTCTCCAATACCATTTTACTTTGACATTTCCTGTTCTGCTATGTAGTGGCTAATCTTTCAGTCAGCCTGCTCTCATTTGGTGGAACTCCACCTCAACACCTCCGAATCTTTAAAACACTGAGGTTATGGTGGAATTTCTGAGACTGTTACAAAAAATGTTTTTTTTTCCAAAATGACTGACAAAGCTGTTCCTGCCTTCACATCTGAACTGCAGCAGGGTTGACAGGGAGAGGCGGAGGAATGGGGTGGGCTGGGGGAACGACTGCAAGTTGAACAGCAAACACAGAGAGCGCTGCAAATCTGAATTAGAAAGCAAGGGAGACCCAGGTTAAGTCGACAACAAAATTAAAATGAATACCATCATACACAATGAGATTAATCATAAGACGTGAAAGCAAAATGTTAAGAAACAAAGGGTAAATAAGGAGTTGCTGTAATATAATAAAACAGGTAAATCATGCTGATAGCAGAAATCGACCCTATAACTGCTTGCAACATATATTTGCCATCTAATCCATTGTGGACAGCAAGCTGACATCATTATCATGATAGGTCAAGGACCAAGAAGTAAATTCTCAGTTTTTCATTCAATTTCAAGAAGAAACTACCCCATGATAATGTGGTATAAGCTCCAATAGGAGGAACTATACCCTCGCCCCATCAAGCAAATCTCAGCCCTTAACTGTACTATGAAGATTCAGCTTTAAAAAATCCGGGAAGGGACGAGTTTCATTCAGGAAGCAAGGATGCATGTGCTAACTGAAGGATCATTGTACAATCATACTTTTCTTCCTATTGTGCCCTGCATTGTTTGCAAACAGTACCATAAACTTCAGATCACTTCTTCAACACCCTCACTCAGGAAATTACTCAAACTTTCTCTATTTTTCTTCATCTCGATGTTTTGCTGCTGTAGGAAGCATGGCCTTCAATGCTTTGCAGCAGAGTGTGATGCTCTATCCATTCCAAGGACAGCTCAGAATAAGCCGGAGAGGGTTGCATTTAGTGAACCACAGAGTACAGAGAGAAGGGACAACTGCTGGTGGCAGATGAGCAATCAGATATTGCTGGTCACAGAGTCAGAAGATTGAAGGTCTTTGAGGTTCATAGGTCATGCATTTAAAAGAACAATGCTGGTACAGGATAGAAAATTTGTTCAGGCAATGGAAATATATCAGGGAGTACACTGAAACTGAGGGGTGAAAACAGGCTTTTTGGGAAAGGGATCTTGATAGAAGTCTTATGTTGGAGAGAAATGATACTTGTGTTGGGGGAGTGGTAAGGTCGGGAGTTAGATATAAAGAATTTGAAGAAGATCTCAGAAACAAATCCAACAAGGATTGAAGGAAAAAGCGACAGAAATAAAAGGATTTAGAATATGGTGAAGAACGGATTGTGACAAGTGTGGAGGTGGTGAATGGTGAGGCTGCTGTATTGATTTTCACAATCTGAGCTAATAAAAATCCCTAACCTTACCATACTTGCCTTTGGAAATGAAGAGGAGCTACAGAGAGGAGTCTGGTCATGTCATTACCCTCTGGAATGGCCGTCTAGCAGCAGGAAGAAGTTAGCTGCAGAGGAAGTCCACTATTGCTACAGACAGTCTCGCTGAAAGATCTGGCGGTAGATAACCCAGTGAGGTATCTATCTGTCACCCTCAGAACTGAAGGATCAGAGTTGAGAATCATACAGTGAAATAACAGCATGGGAATTTGAATGATTAAGTGGATATGTATCATCAAAAGTAGACGCACCAGCTTTGCTGAACAGGTCAACAATAACAGAAGTTTGTACTGTGATAGGTGAAGGGTTAGTGAAGAAAATGTGAACTAGTAAGCATAACCTTGAAAGGAGAGGAAGGGACTTCTGAGAGAAATGCAAGAGAACATTCTTCAACAATTAATGTATAAAAAGCTTCACTTTGTTGTGGGTAGTCTCCAGATTTCCCTATAAACCTTGGCGGTAACAAGCATAGGTCATGCTCTTCCAAGTCCAGAATGCATCAAAATGAATGAAACAGGCAACCTAAACTGCATTTGAGGTGCCTAACACCTTTTTCAGGCATGTACCCTGAATGTCCCAATATCAATTTAGCAGCCAACATGGCACGAGAGATCATGACCTGAAATTGGTACTTCAAAATTTTCACTTAAACAATGCCAAAAAGAATTTATCTTCCTAATGATTGATTGATTGCAATTTTGTTAGAACAAAGACTAGCAGTAATTTTTTAAAAAAGAAATATTACTGGAATATATTATAATTTGTAGTTTTGAATTAAAAATGCTCTTTAAACAAAGTTTCAAATTCTACACAGTGGATTTCAAAAATCCTTAGCAACAATCCAGGAAATGTGCTTCAACTATGGGTCAGAATGTGGATACATTAGTAGACCTTTCAAAGTTGTTTGTTCAGATAATAATACAGCTCCCCAAAAATTAAAGAAAGAAAATGCTACAAACATCAGCCAGGTTCCAAGTTTATTTCCTGGTTTGATCTGCTTTAGAAATAACAGGTGTACAGCTGCCTTAGTTGGCCAGAACTTGAGGAGAGAAGAAACAACCAGGTTCTTGCTCCTGATTGCTTGGCAGTGAGATGTGCTGAAGGATTTGCGTAAGTCGACATCCGGGGTTCTAATTTCTTCACTGCAGATCAATTGGGTATTTTTTGGGAATTAATTTTAACTCTCCTTTGGCACAAAAACATATTGTTGTTTCTACATTGTCTGTTCATCAAGGAAATTGTACTGCTAACAGTAGGAAATGGAGCATGCAGTTCCAAGAATCCCTGAATTACTTATTCACCAATGAAGTATGCACCAGAACTAACAGGTGAGGCAACACTACATTGTGTGGCTGCGTGTTCTAATGGAAGCAGTGAGACAAATGAGAAAACGTTGCTTCACAAAGCAAGCCAAATGTATATATGAACAAACAAGATGGGGAGCAAAATTAGCCATGAAGCCCATCAAACCAGCTCCATGATTCAATAAGATCACATTTGTGTCCCAAATTCCCATCTACCCCAAATAATCTTTCATTCCCATGCCATCAAGAAGCTATCTACTTGAAAATATTCAATGATCCCACCTTCACCACCTTCCAAGGCAGACTGTGCCAAAGTCACACACGCTTCAGAGAGAAAAATATCCTCATCACTGTCCTAAAGGTGGCCCCTAATTTTAAAAGAGTCCCTTAAGTTCTGGGTTTACCCACAGTGGTTAGCACTGCTGCCTCACAATGCCAGGGACCCAGGTTGGATCCCAGCCTTGGGTGACTGTCTATGTGGAGTTTGCACATTCTCCCCGTGTCTGCGTAGGTTTCCTCTGGGTGCCCTGGTTTCCTCACGCAGTCCAAAGATGTGCAGGTTAGGTGAAGTGGCCAGTCTAAATTGCCCATAATGTTCAGGGATGTGTAGGTTAAGTGCATTGGTTAGGGAAAATGTAGAGTCACAGGGTAGGGTAATGGTCTGGGTGGGTTACTATTCCAAGGGTCAGTGTGGACTTGTTGGGCCTTATGTCCTGTTTCCACACGGTAGGGTTTCTATGATTCTATGAAATAAGTGTAGACATTATTTCCACATATACTTTGTCAACACCATTCAGGATCTTGTAAACTGCAATCATTTACCCTTGCTCCTCTAAACTGCAGTGTAAGCCCTACTTGTTCAATCTATCCTCATAAGACAGCTTGCTCAATTTAGTAAACCTCCTATGAAACATCTCCAACTCACTTCCAACCTTCCTTAAATAAGACAACCAAACTGCACAATATTTGAGATGTGGGCTCACTCATACCCTGTTAAACTGAAGCATATCATCCTCACTTTTTTGTTGAATTCCTTTCATAAAGGATAAGATTGCAACAGCCTTCTCAATCACTTGCTGAACCTGCATACTAATATTTTGTTATTTATGCACTAGAACACCTAAATTGCTCTGCATCTCAAAATTCTGCAATTCTTCCTGTTTAAATAATATTCTGCTTTTCAATTCTTCTTGCCAAAGTGAATAACTTCATACTTTTTGACATTATATTCCATCTGTCAGATTTTATCCTACTCACTTAACCCATCCGTATGAGTCTGCATCCTGCTTACACCATCTCAGTCCTCTGGGTAATTGTGAACTGGGAATATTGGAATTTAATATATGGTTCTCAAAGATACACCACACACAAAAGAAAAGAAATAATTGCCCAGTGTACCAATCTCATGTTTAATCGTTGTCAAACAGAATGGAATGTGTGTGAGATGATCTGCAATTTGGTATGAATGAATGAATGCCAATTCCTTCTATTTGATGTACAATTGCACTGGGGAATTATTTATAACACTAGGATTCACTATCTGAGAAGCATTCAGCTGCGAGCCATGCTTATGTAAGCATATACAGAGGAACCTCGATTATCCGAAGGACACAGGTGGTGAGTATTTTGTTTGGCTAATCGAATGCCGGATAACATAGTTTAGCCAAGCATAGGGACCTTGCAATCTTGTCAGATAATCCTAAATTCAGATAATTGAATGCCAGATAATTGAGGTTCCTCTGTACACAACTGTGTTGTTACGTTGTCAACTCAAAAGAAAATCTTGGACCACACAAAAATTTCAATATTAAAACTGATGTTATTTTGATTAAGCCAGTGAGAGGTCAATAGTCTATAGTCCAGAATACCAATCAAGGTATCCCTGGATGGACTAATGAGAGATCTCTGATATTTAGCAAAAAGGTAGCTCACGTTATAGCCCTTATGTGCATAACAATTGTGTATTTTTTCATTCCCACAATATGTTTCCCCCTCTAATTAAGTTCCCATAATTAAAATTCGATGATTAGTTCATTTTAGTCTTGCTCTCAAAGATCTAAAACAAAGCCATTGACTTAAACATTTCTTCATCTTTTTGAGTCAAAGCAGATAAAGCTAAACAATTTTCAGTGTTCTATTCATTTGCTTTGCCTGGGAAAGCAGAACTACGAAGTTATGCCAAAAGTCTTACATTCCTTATTTCATTTTCATGGTCACTGTGACTTCCATATTAAATTTGTAAGACAAATTATTATCGCAAGATGGAGATTCAAAATGGAGGCTTTCAATCGTTGATTCCCCAATACTTTATCAATGTCTACTTTTCTGAATGATAAGGGTTAAGTGCAGTATTTCAATTAACCTCCCTGAATAGCATGTAAGTACATTTTTAAGAAGAAACGTTTCTTCTCTAATCAGCAGAGGAATGGCAGGGCAGCCTCTGGAGTACAAAGCCTGGTTAATTCAGTAATTCCTGTATCTTAGATAATGTTACATGCAGGAAGTGGCATCAGCAGCTCTAGTTCGAAGGTTCAAAGCTTGAGCAACAGCTCTGTCATTGTGGCACATCTGCAAGTTTGACAGCTTCATGGATAACACATTTATAAATATGGTCACCTTGCAACTTAAGGCAAGGACAGAGGAAATGGATGACCATCAGATAGTCAAAAAAAAATTGGCAAGTATAGGAGTCACTGGAATGTATCTCACTTTCCAACAATTATTCCCTCGTGAATACATAAGTAAGTGATGGTTCAGTTGGACAGTATACAATCAGATCCAGGTCCATGTCACCATAACTAGCTCATTATACAGAAGGGCATGAAGAAGACTTAAAGAACAATATGGTAGAATGTTCAATATTTAGGAGGATAGAGAGGCATTTCTGTAGCTGCAGATATAAATTCCAATATAATGTTGTCTTTCTGACACCACTGATAAGGATATTAATGAACAACTGCACAGTCTCTAAGGGAAGTAGGTGAACAGTCAACGGTTGTGGTCCACATCTGTATTAATGACATAGTATAAAGATCACATCCTTTTATTGTTGACCAAATTGGAAAAAGGATATTCCTTTAAACAAAGGAAACCAAAGATAGAAGTTGTTGCATTATTTTTAAAAAATTTACTGGAACTCATTGCGAGTTGAATTAACACTGGAAGATTCCTGGGCTCTTTGGCACTCTAGGAGATGTGTATGTGTGTGGGACATCTTTGCCCAGAGATAGTCTATTCAATCAAGACCGATTTTTCAATCAAGACCGGTTGTGCAGATTAGGAGTGCTCAACAAGCCAACAACTCTCAGACTGCCTTCTGGGTAGCGTGTGTGAGAACAACACAGCAGTAGAAAATCATCAGACTTGAAAAAGACAATATCCTCCCTCTCCTTGCTGAGAAGTAACAAAGAATTGAAGACAGCCAGCTATTCTCACTCTCCATTTGCCTCTAAGCTGCTGTCTCCGACCAGTGACTGCAAGATGAAACAATTACTTTGCCAATTGCTCTGTGCCTATAGTAAAGCACTGAAAAGACTTGGAAAGAAGTGGTGGTCAGAAGGACTTGGACAAAGCAAAAAGACTCTTAATTGAATCCTATGAACTGCAGCTAGTAAACTGTATTCCCCCAATGTTTTGTTTCCATCCATAACATCTATGTTTTTTTTCTTTATGGGATTTAGATAGGGTAGAGTTTAAGTAGGTAGTTGTTAATTGATAATTCATATTGTGTTTGCCTGTGGTTTGAACTAATTTATTTGTAATAAGTATGTAGTTTCTTGTTAAGTACATAAACCTGATCAGTATATAATGTTGACCTGAGTTCATCAGAAGGGAAGAGACTTTGAGTAATTTGATTAAATATTTAACCTTTGTGATTGTTCTGGGAGTAGCAGGGTTCAAGTATCAATGTATTTTCCAAAGTGGATTGTGACAGGAAGAACACATAGAGATATGATCTTGCAGTCAGAATTCAGATAGCTTGGTAAGAAATTACCAAGTAGGTTTGCAAAGGTTGGTGATCTCTGGATTACTGCTGACATCACATGCCAGTGAGTATAGAAATACAATACCACAGCAGATGCATGGTTAGAGAGATGGCGCAGGCTTTAGATTCTTAGAACATTGGGATGGGTCCTGGGATAGATGGGACCTTTACAGGCTGGACGAGTCCAGCTAAGTAAAGCTGAAAGCAATTTCCTTGCAGGGTGACATGCTCATTCCACTGGGAGGGTTTAACCTAACTTGGCATGGTCTGGGAGGTAACAATAGAGAAGGATAACTTGGTGCAAAGAATATTGAGAGGGACAGATAGTACTCCAGTAAGATACAGTAAGGTATTTGGTGGACTTGACATTAAGAGGGAAAATAATAAGGTCTAAATTAGGGTTGCAGTACACATGTGAATACATGGAATATTTGAAAAGTAATTGATGGGTTGCAGAATGCAGTTATCCAGCTGAACATGATGACGACCTGGGTCAATCAAAGCAGGATTGGGTATTTAATATTCCAGGATATGATGTGCTCAGGAAAGGAGTGGTGACAGCATTAGGGAGAATGTTGTATGGTAAAGAAAGGTGTCCCAAAGAGATCAAATCTAGAATCAAATTGGTTTGAACAAAGGAACAAAAAAACGTGAGATTACATCTCTTGGTGTAGTCTATAGGCCTAAAGAAACATGCAGAGGAATAAATTTGCAAGGAAATTACTGAGAAGTACAGGAATTAAACAGTAGTTGTAATGGACTTTAATGATCCAAATACAGTTTGGGAGAGCAGCAAAGTAAAGGGCAGAGAGGGGCAAGAGTTCTTAGAGAGTGTTCAGGAGAATTTCTTTAGAACTGTAGGTTGTTTTCAGTCCATCAAGTAAAGAGATTTGGTAGACTGGTTCTTGAAAATAAGATGGGCCGAGTGGATCAAATATCACTAGAGGACCGATGATCACTGGATCATTACGTTTTAGGTTGGCTAAGGAAAAGGACAAAGAGCAATTCCAGAGTACAGGTAAAAGTAATTAAGGGGGGGAATCTAGCTTCAATGATGAATGAAACTGGTCCAGATACACTGAAATTGAAAATTAACAGGCAGAACCGTGTGGGCGGCACGGTGGCACAGTGGTTAGCACTGCTGCCTCACAGTGCTTGAGACCCGGGTTCAATTCCCACCTCAGGCGACTGACTGTGTGGAGTTTGCACGTTCTCCCCGTGTTTGCGTGGGTTTCCTCCGGGTGCTCCGGTTTCCTCCCACAGTCCAAAAGATGTGCAGGGTTAGGTGAATTGGCCATGCTAAATTGCCCGTAGTGTTATGTAAGGGGTAAATGTAGGGGTATGGGTGGGTTTCGCTTCGGCGGGTCGGTGTGGACTTGTTGGGCCGAAGGGCCTGTTTCTACACTGTAATGTAATCTAAAAAAAAAGAACTGTAACTGAATAATGGGCTGTATTTTTGAAAAAATATAGTTCAAAACTATTTTTAACATATTTACTCATGAAGGGAGGACAATTCCCAAGCTCCTTGGATAACAGAGGAGATAAAGAGCAAGATGAACCAGGGAAAGTACGCTTGTGAAAAAATGTTAAGTGGATAATACATTTGAGAACTAGGCTGATTAAAGAAGGTTTGAAGGTGAATTGATAAAGTAAATAGGGAAACAACAACAGGAGCAAAGACTGACTGTTAACAAAAAGAGAATTCAGAAGTCTTTCTTTGGCATAAAAGTAATAAAAGGTTGATAAGGATGAAGAAGGTTAGGGACCAAAAAGGGAATTTATGCACGGAGGTAGGAGTATGGTTGAGGTATTAATGCTTTTATTTGTTTTTACTGAAGAAATTCTGGGTACAGTACTTTAGTCAGGATGTGAAGGCATTAAGTAGGTGTCATGATTGGTTCCAGGATAAAGAAACTTCAATGACATAGGTAGTTTGACGCTGGGGCCTTCCGCTTTGGAGAAGAGATTTAACAGAGGTTTTCAAAACCATGAGAAATCTGGACAGAGTAGATATGAAGGAATTGTGACCATTGGTGAAAGATGAAGAGCCAGAGTGGGTGCAGATTTAAGTTAATTGACTAAAGAAGCAAATGGTGGCATGAGGAAAAATCTCTTCATAGGGAGTGTGATTAGGATCTGGAATGCATTGCTTGAGATTATGGCGAAGCAGCACCATTTGAGGCTTTCACAAGAGAAGTGGAACTGAAAAGGAAAAGAAAAATACATGGGAAATACGTGGGGGTAGCAGTGCTTAATTGCTTCTTCAGGAGGCCAACACAAATCAGTCAAGTGGCCTCCTTCTTGCTGTAACCATTCTATGAATCTAAACACAGTTTAAAAGATAAGAGATTTGAAGACCCAAGTGTGCATGTTCACACATCTTTGAAGGACCAGTTGAGACAGCTATTTAAAAAAATACATTTGGACTGTATTGGCAGAAACATAGAACATAGAACAAGCACAGAACAGGTCCTTCGGCCCACGATATTGTGCCGAACATTTGTCCTAGCTTAAGCACCTATCCATGTACCTATCCAATTGCCGCTTAAAGGTCACCAATGATTCTGACTCTGCCACTCCCACAGGCACAGCATTCCATGCCCCCACCACTCTCTGGGTAAAGAACCTACCCCTGACATCCCCTCTATACCTTCCACCCTTTACCTTAAATTTATGTCCCCTTGTAACACTCTGTTGTACCCGGGGAAAAAGTCTCTGACTGTCTACTCTATCTATTCCCTGATCATCTTATAAACCTCTATCAAGTCACCCCCTCATCCTTCGCCGTTCCAATGAGAAAAGACCTAGCACTCTCACCTATCCTCGTACGACCTATTCTCCATTTTAGGCAATATCCTGGTAAATCTCCTCTGCATCCTCTCCAAAGCTTCCACATCTTTCCTAAAATGAGGCGACCAGAACTGCACACAGTACTCCAAATGTGGCCTTACCAAGGTCTTATACAGCTGCAACATCACCTCACGACTCTTGAATTCAATCCCTCTGCTAATGAACGCTAATACACCAGAGGCCTTCTTACAAGCTCTATCCACCTGAGTGGCAACTTTCAAAGATCTATGAACATAGACCCCAAGATCCCTCTGCTCCTCCACCTTACTAAGAACCCTACCGTTAACCCTGTATTCCACATTCTTATTTGTCCTTCCAAAATGGACAACCTCACACTTGACAGGGTTGAACTCCATCTGCCACTCCTCAGCCCAGCTCTGCATCATATCTAAGTCCCTTTGCAGCCGACAACAGCCCTCCTCACTATCCACAACTCTACCAATCTTCGTATCGTCTGCAAATTTACTGACCCACCCTTCGACTCCCTCTTCCAAGTCATTAATAAAAATTACAAACAGCAGAGGACCCAGAACTGATCCCTGCGGAACTCCACTTGTAGCTGGGCTCCAGGCTGAATATTTACCATCTACCACCACTCTCTGACTTCGACCGGTTAGCCAGTTCTCTATCCAACTGGCCAAACTTCCCACTATCCCATGCTTCCTGACTTTCCGCATAAGCCTACCATGGGGAACCTTATCAAATGCCTTACTAAAATCCAAGTATGCTACATCCACTGCTCTACCCTCATCCACATGCTTGGTCACCTCCTCAAAGAATTCAATAAGACTTGTAAGGCAAGACCTACTCCTCACAAATCCGTGCTGGCTGTCCCTAATCAAGCAGTGTCTTTCCAGATACTCATAAATCCTATCCCTCAGTACCCTTTCCATTACTTTGCCTACCACCGAAGTAAGACTAACTGGCCTGTAATTCCCGGGGTTATCCCTATTCCCTTTTTTGAACAGGGGCACAACATGCGCCACTCTCCTGGCCCTGGCACCACCCCCATTGACAGTGAAGACGAAAAAATCATTGCCAACAGTTCTGCAATTTCCTCTCTTGCTTCCCACATAATCCTAGGATATAACCCGTCAGGCCTGGGGGACTTGTCTATCCTCAAGTTTTTCAAAATGCCCAACACATCTTCCTTCCTAACAAGTATCTCCTCTAGCTTACCAGTCCGTTTCATACTCTCCTCTTCAACAATATGGTCCCTCTCATTTGTAACTACTGAAGAAACGTACTCATTCAAGACCTCTATCTCTTCCGACTCAATACACAGTCTCCCACTACTGTCCTTGATCGGACCTACCCTCGTTCTCATCATTCTCATGTTTCTCACATACGCATAAAAGGCCTTGGAGTTATCCTTGATCCTACCCGCCAAAGATTTTTCATGCCCTCTCTTAGCTCTCCTAATCCCCTTCTACAGCTTCCTCCTGGCTATCCTGTATCCCTCCAACGCTCTGTCTGAACCTTGTTTCCTCAACCTTATGTAAGCCTCCTTCTTCCTCCTTACAAGACATTCAATCTCCCTCGTCAACCAAGGTTCCCTCACACCACCATCTCTTTCCTGCCTGACAGGTACATACATATCAAGGACACGTCGTATCTGTTCCTTGAAAAAGTTCCACATTTCAACGACTTCCCTGACAGCCTATGCTCCCAATTTACGCTCCTCAGTTCCTGTCTTGCAACATCGTATTTACCCTTCCTCCAATTGTAAAACCTGCCCTGTTGCACGCACCTATCTCTCTCCATAACCAAGGTGAAAGTCACAGAATTGTGGTCACCATCACCAAAATGCTCACCCACTAACAAGCCCATCACTTGTCCCGGTTCGGTACCAAGTACCAAATCCAATATGGCCTCCCCTCTGGTCGGACAATCTACATACTGAGTTAGAAAAGCTTCAAGGACACACTGCACAAACACCGCCCCGTCCAATTCACTTGATCTAAAGAGCTTCCAATCAATATTTGGGAAGTTGAAATCGCCCATGACTACTACCCTGTGGCTTCTGCACCTTTCCAAAATCTGTTTCCCAATCTGTTTCTCCACATCTCTGCTGCTATTGGGGGGCCTATAGTAAACACCCAACAAGGTGACTGCTCCTTTCCTATTTCTGACTTCAGCCCATATTACCTCCAAAGGCAGATCCCCCTCGAACTGCCTTTCTGCAGCCGTTATACCATTTCTAATTAGCAACGCCACCCCCACTCCTTTTTTACCACCCCGCCAATCTTACTGAAACATCTGTAACCAGGAACCTCCAACAACCATTCCTGTCCCTCTTCTATCCACGTTTCCGTGATGGCCACAACATCGTAGTCCCAAGTACCAATCCAAGAAAGAGTTGTGGGAACCAATTCAATACTGACTCTCAGAAGGAATTGAATAATTAAGGGGAAAAATGTACTGCTCTGGGGAAAAAGCAAGGGGGTGCAATTAGTTGGATTGCTTTTCCAAGGAGTTAACACAAAAAGATAGGTCAAATTGTCTCCTACAACTGTGTGGACTGACTGAACAAATTTATTCATTTCTCTCTTCTAATCAGCCAGCCAGATCATTTACATAGAGTCATAGAGATGTACAGCATGGAAACAGACCCTTCGGTCCAACTCGTCCATGCCGACCAGATATCCCAACCCAATCTAGTCCCACCTGCCAGCACCCGGCCCATATCTCTCCAAACCCTTCCTATTCATATACCCATCCAAATGCCTTTTAAATGTTGCAACCACTTCCTCTGGCAGCTCATTCCATACACGTATCACCCTTGGTGTGAAAAAATTGCCCCGTAGGTCTCTTTTATATCTTACCCCTCTCACCCTAAACCTATGCCCTCTCGTTCTGGACTTCCCCACCCCAGGGAAAAGACATTGCCTATTTACCCATTGCCTATTTATCCTACCATGCCCCTCATAATTTTCATAACCAATACATTATGATCCAGCAAATCAACTGTGACTGAATGTACATAGTTTTTTTTAATCAATGTACAATTTATACTCAAGGTGAACTGTCAGGAGGAGACCGGATTCAGCACCAGCAGGTGAAACCCATTAACTACTATTAATGATACCAACATGGAAATCACAGACTTGTAGGATAGTAATGTTGGTGGAGAGAACAATGATCCTGGTTTATGAAATAACACCTGCGTTAGCTCAGTTGGCTGGATGAATGGTGAGCAATGCCAAGAGTGTGGGTTCTGTTCCTACACTGGCTGAGGCAATAATGAAGGACTCTCCTTCTCAACCACTCCCCTCACCTGAGGCATTGGTGACCCTCAGGCAAAACCACCACCAATTGTCCCTCTGTCTCTCTCTCTCAAGAGGGAGACAGAGAGAAATACCCTACAGTCAGGTACGATTATGGTGACTTTACATTTTATGACCTCGGTGTCCTCTTCAGAAGTGGATTAGAACAGTTGGGATGCCTGGGCTGAGAAACAGGAGTTTTGCCAGGCATGTGGTTGTGACAGTAAGTGTCATATTATTTGTAATAAGTCTAACCTAACCACTGCAGCCAAGCTAAGCTTTGTATGGTGTGACACACCATAAACTCATGTCAAACAAAATTGACCAACCTTCACTACAGCATTTCTTTTCCTTTCTCTTCACAGGAGAAACTAGCTCAAAGTCAGCGGGAATCTCAAAGGTGATGATCATTTCCTTCCTACTGACAACAGATTTCTAAACATTAGTGAGGATATAACTGGAAAGATTTCATGACACCAGTTTTTTTGGGACAGAAGTGGCGCCTGGAGGCCTTTTCTGGCATTTGTGGCATGTTGAGTCACTTTGTTTGGGAGAGCAAGAAATATGATTGGGTATCTTAATTAGCTCCAGTGGTACTGTTCACCAAATACCAGAACTTTTCCTCATTTTCTTTTCATTGAGAAAAGCATGTTGTCAATAAGGAGAAAGAAATGGAAAGACTCAGCAGTGTTCCATCTTTGTGCTCACTAACCCGGTTAAAAAAATCATGTGCCATTTATCAGCATCCAATTCTACCAGAATTGACAACCGTGTTTAGAACTGTTGGTACTCTGACAAATCTAATATACATTAGAACAGTAACACATTTTGCCCCAAAATGGCTGCTTAATTTCAGAACTACTTTGCGAGTGAAATATGCTTACACCTTATGCTCATATTGTGGGATTTTCTATTTCCAGTGAAAAGCCCCAAATTGAGGAGGTGGATGAAACCTGTTATTTGGCACAGCAACTCCAAGTCAACATCATTTACAACATTTGTAGCATACAAAAGCTCAGGCACAGGCATTCAAGAGGGCCTTAGTTACTTGGCAGAGGGAAGATGGGGTGAATCACAGATCCTGGCAGAGGAACAGAGAGAGGCTGAAGGTGGCTGCATGTTGCTGAGTAGACTATTTACACAGTCTTAGTACAGGGCCCAACAACACAAAGGTTTAAAAGGATAGAAGTACAATTGCTTTGCACATATGGAGAGGTGAAAGCCCCTTTGAGTAGAGTATGAAATGTCACACAGATTTTATTGGTCATGCTTGGATGGAGTAACTCTTAATCTCCAGCATCCAATCTGGCAAACGGCAGATTTTGTTACTATACTTGACTCCATGAGAAATCCATCCATTGTAAGGATTGCTTAGAAAAAATGAGCACTTGAGTGCTACATTTTCTGATGTATGAAGACATACCATTTGGGTGTTTAGATCTATATTGACAATAAAACTGCATGAATGAAAACATATGCTATCCAAAGGTATTTTGTACTCAAGAAAATACACACAATTGTGTCTGCTTCCTCAGTTGGAACCTAATGCCAATTTTCAACTTAAAATATGGTGAATGAGTGTTCACATCAATCCGGGGGTGGGAAACCATTGCTCGAATTTACAGATTCTGACCCTACAGGTCACTGGTGAAACAACCCCATTTTCAAACGCATAAATAGGTCTCATTGGGCCAGGTGCAGTGTGTGCTCAACTTATGATGTTGAGGGTGGCTTACAGGGACCTCCTTGACCCGGAGTGCTCCCTCAAAAGACAAACACCCATGATTGGGCTTGTTATTCCCTGATGGATTGGAAAGGGTCCAGTGCTATCATGGGAAGCATTGACAGGCATCACCAAGGTTGCTGTACACCTCCCTTAAACGTTAACCAATACAGAGGCAGATAGGAGCCAGCTTCTTACAGACAAACTGTGGCCAGAGACACATGAAGAGAACCTGAATAAAGATGGCAATAGATGTCATTAAACAGAAGCATGTGAGTTAGGTGTAGAAATGGACTCAGCAAAAGGAGAGTAGCAAGCAACACCCGGATGACAGGTTTCTAACTGTATAAACATGTGTGCATGATCTGAGCAAACTAAATTTTAGTAGTTATCCTTAATTTTATCAGATCAAATGGTCAGTTGCATTGAGAATTCAGAAATCCTGATGTTTGTATGCAACACTGAGGAAAGCAACAGCCCATGTGAATGTCATTCTGGGATAGATAAGGGACAGCAGCCTAAATCTTTCATTACTCATCCTAAAGAAGAGTGCACAAGACCAGTGGAATGTTCTCAGTGAGAGGTGGTGAGCGGTGGTGAGCCAGAGACCTGCACTCTGACAACAATAGAGGAGATAGAGCTGGAAATCATGAGGATTCCATTTCAACATGATAGCGAGAAATGAGACCATAAGGAGCAGGGTCATTTCACAACATGATCTTTATTCCTGTCACTGTGTATATTGTTAAAAAGTATACAACACCAGGCTATAGTCCAGCAGGTTTATGTGGAAGTACTAGCTTTCGAAGCGATGCTCCTTCATCAGGTGGTTGTGGAGCTGGATCATAAGACACATAATTTATAGCAAGGAATCACAGTGTCATGAAGGAACAGCACTTCGAAAGCTAGTGCTTCCAAATAAACCTGTTGGACTATAACCTGGTGTTGTGTGATTTTTCTACTTTATCCACCCCAGTCCAACACCAACACCTCCATATCACATGAATATTTTAGCGTTGTAAACTGTGGCTATACAACTATTGTCAGCTATTGGCATCAACCATCTGAGGCACCTGTTAAATCACTTGAGTCTTCATTCCCACTTCTAGTGTTTCTCAAAGGGCTTGCCAAAGAGGGGGAGCAGAATGTTCAACCTTGTCATCACCAATCTCCTCGATAGCCTGCAACATTGCTGGCACACTACCTTCACATTATTCCTCTGTTACTTTTACCAGCACAGTCACACATTCACCTGATTTGTGCCTGAATCAAGAATAGAATGGGGAGGACTGGCTCAACAACACATCACAAGTGAGCAGAAGGAGGAGCTGAGGCACAGTCCCTTTGAGGACAAATACATCAAAACTTCACTGGACAGAAATGCTGGACCTCAGATGAGATAATGAAAGAGGGCCTTTCAGGAGCATCAGAGGATGATGAGATCCTGAATGTCAGAGATCCCTGAGGTGTTGTGGAACCATGAGAAAACAATGAGGAGCCCCATGCAGTGTATGTACTCAGGAATAGTCCAAGGTTTTGAGCATGAGCTCCTTCATTGTGCAGCCAGTATTACAAAGAATGCAATCCTTGGTGATAAACCGAATGAGGTGGTTCAAGTGCATGAAGGTAACAAGATTACAACTATTGCATTAACTGCAGATATCCAGAAGAACAGAATTAACACTTAAAATTCCAAGCTTTTTGTCACTACTGGAGAAAGTTCAGGATTATCCAGCCATTATATTCAGCCCTTAGATTGGCACATGCACTGCAAGCACTGATTCTCTGCAACAACCTGAGGTCTTCATGTTACAATGCTGGAAGTGAATACAGAACCGGATTTTCTGGGTTATGTTTGCTCTTCAAAGTACTGAGCAAAGATATACATGAAACTCATGTCATAGTGTTCGGAATGGTTTTCTTTTATAAAATTAGTTGAGCTCAATCAAATTATGCTCACCAACTCTTCGGCTCCCTCTGCTGCTATAACATCTGTTTCGAATGTGAGTACTTAATATACTGTGTGAATGAAGCTGATGCTGAGCAAATGTGTAAGTTTCCCTTTAATTGCTGCTTAACAAGCTAATGCTCAGTCTATGCAAAAAAACGTGCACCGCATCTACTTATTTCCAAGACCAAGTTGTGGGGCTAGTTTTAACAAAGCCCACTGTGGCAGAAACCATGACAATTGGGAATACAGAATTGTGGGTTGGGGCCATGTCAGTCTCTCTCTGGTGGCAAAACCCCCCTGGTTCAAATGGGAGGGTGGAAGGGGCAGACACAGGATTCCTAGCCACTGCCTGTAGCTATCAATTAAGCTCATTAATGATTTAATTGACACCCATTATCACTGCTGAAAATGTGTTGCTGGAAAAGCACAGCAGGTCAGGCAGCATCCAAGGAACAGGAGAATCGACGTTTCGGGCATGACCCCTTTTTTACCCATTATCACTGCGCCTACTGCATTTTAATGGTAGTTCAGAGATTAAGTGGAGGCTGCATAGTTTACCCATATCCTCGGAACCCTGCCCAGAGGACCGTGCCTGGCTTACTAGTGATCTCCTGAAGGTCATCCCTTGCTATAGTGCAATTCCTGCCTGACGAAGGGAGACAACATCAGCTATGGGAATGAAAGCCAACATCTTCCCTTGCTTCTAACTGACCCTGCCTGGTCTTCTTTCTCATGTGTCCTCCGCCCCATCCACCTTCACTCACCTTTGGTCTGGGGTTTCAGTATGGATGCAATGATGCCACTTGCTCCTGCTGGCAGTGTGAGGAGATGCAGCCTGTGATTGTCCAGTAGCTCTTGGTGGGCAGGACATATGCTTTTGGGGACATTAATGTAGGAAAAGCCTAATGGTTTCCACTCAGTTCATCAGGCCTTCCTAATGGAAACTCCCAGGGTCTTTCCGGGCAATTATCTGACCAGTCGGTAAGAGACCCATCAGCCTAACCGTGGAGTGTGGGTGGCACGGTGGCACAGTGGTTAGCACTGTTGCTTCACAGTGCCAGAGACCCGGGTTCAATTCCCAACTCAGGCGACTGACTGTGTGGAGTTTGTACGTTCTCCCCGTGTCTGCGTGGGTTTCCTCCGGATGCTCTGGTTTCCTCCCACAGTCCAAAGATGTGCAGGTCAGGTGAATTGGCCATGCTAAATTGCCCGTAGTGTTAGGTAAAAGGGGTAAATGTAGGGGAATGGGTGGGTTGCGCTTCGGCGGGTCGGTGTGGACTTGTTGGGCCGAAGGGCCTGTTTCCACACTGTAAGTAATCTAATCTAATCTAATCTAATCTAATCTAATCTATTTCAGGCTCTGCAAATTAAATTGGAGATGTTTCTTGTAAAATATCTGATTTACCATGTTCATGTTAGAAATCCATTTTGAAAATCTTGCTACACTAGGTGATCAGTCAATGTGATGAATAAGATTGATAAATGAGAGTTCAGAGAAAATCTCCTAATGTGCACTTGCTCTAACAACATTCACAGAACTGCATCTTAGTTTGTCAGTTCTTGAGGGAGAGGAGGTTAAGAAAATGGAAACTGAAATAAAATTCTTGCCTTATTTGAAAAGTTCTTCCTTTTTATATAGTGTACAAAGGCTACAGTCAGGGATGGACTGAAAACAATAATAAAATTTGAAATTTCTTTAAATATACATTTGAAACATTAGTGTCAATCCATTATAATAAATAACTGCAATTATTAATGACCCTTTATGAGATAAATGCTTATTTTTTCATGCTTACATTGTTAAAGCTATTCTGGGTGTAATTAATTAATTTTATGGAGACATTGACACCAGTTTAAAGATGATGTAAGTAAATCCATAGAACTTTGATAACAGAATAGTTAATAATAGGAAAACACAAATAAATCCACTCCTGCTGTTCAAGTGTTCTTGACTGGCTTTGGCAGTCTGTGAAGAACATAAGAAAATAAAACCATAAGAACTAAGAGCAGGAGTAGATAATACAGCCTCTCATTTAATACAATCATGGATGATCTCATCTTGGCCTCAACTCTATTTTCCTGCCACTCCCCATAACAGTTTACTGATTCAAAAATATCTCCATCTCCTCCTTAAATTTATTCCACCATACTTCGGGATAGTGAATTCTATAAATTCATGACCCTTTGAGAGAAGTCGATCCACCTCTCCTGTTTTAAATCTGCCACCCCTTATCCTAAAACATCTCATTTTAGACTGCCCCACAAGAGGAAACACTCACTCTTCATCAACTTTGTCAAATTTCTTTCGCAACTTATATACTTCAATTTGATCTCCTCTCAATCTTCTAAACTATCACCATTATAGAACATAGAACATTACAGTGCAGTACAGGCCCTTTGGTCCTCAATATTGTGCCGACCTTGGAAACAATCTGAAGCCCATCTAACCTATGCTATTCCATTCACGTCCATATGCCTATCCAATGACCATTTAAATGCCCTTAAAGTTGGCGAGTCTACTACGTTGCAGGCAGTGCGTTCCAAGCCCCTACTACTCTCAGAGTAAAGAAACTACCTCTGACATCTGTCCGATATCTCAATTTAAAGCTATGTCCCCTCATGGTAGCCATCACCATCCGAGTAAAAATGCTCTCACTGTCCAACCTATCTAACCCTCTGATTATTTTATATGTCTCAATTAAGTCACCTCTCAACCTTCTTCTAACGAAAACAGCCTCAAGTCCCTCAGCCTTTCCTCGTAAGACCTTCCCTCCATACCAGACGACATCCTTGTAAATCTCCTCTGAACCCTTTCCAAAACTTCCACACCCTTCCTATAATGCGGTGACCAGAATTGTATGTAATATTCCAAATGTGGCCGCACCAAAGTTGTGTACAGCTGCAACATGATCTCATGGTTCTGAAACTCAATCTCTCTGTCATATACCTTCTTAACAACCTTATCAACGTGGGTGGCAACTTTCAAGGATCTATGCACCTGGACACAGATCTCTCTACACTACCAAGAATCTTACCATTTGCCCAGTACTCTGCATTCCTGTTACTCCTTCCAAAGTGAATCCCCTCACACTTTTCCTCATTAAACTCCATTTGCCACCTCTTAGCCAGCTCTGCAGCTTATCTATGTCCCTCTGTAACCTACAACATTCTTCGTCACTATCCACAACTCCACCAACCTTAGTATCATCCACAAATTTACTAACACATCCTTCTATACCCTTATAGGCCCAAACTGTTCAAATTCTATTCATAAGACAAAACATTCGGGCAGAGAATGATAATTAGTATTTCCTATAAGATCAGAGTTCAAGCGAGAAAGATAGTCACTTTGAAGCTGCAGGTTCTGGTATTTGTAAGCAGTACTGAAATAGGGACAGCATTTTCTAGTGCATAGGAAGTATTTTGATGAGTAGAAAAGGTGTAATGAAATCAATGACATCAAGCAAGAAGCAACAAAGACATGAACAAAACCTAGTGATTTTCCAGCAGATCAAGATTAACATAATTTCAGCTTCAAAAGAATGACTAATAAATAATGTACTGTGGAATTTTAGAAATAACAACAGAGAAATATTGAAAATTTGAGATGTCAAATGCTATTTAATTTGATTCCTCTTGAGGAACAGAGAGTGAAGTGAATCCTAATGTAGATTTTTTCTCAGTTGAAAAGCAAAATAACTCATTACCCTCCCATGCAGAGTGATATAAAAATGAGCTTTCTTTGCTAATAGAAATAAAAGGTGAAGGCATTGAGATTAAATCATGGAGGGTGTACTACTCTGTTCCTTTAATTGTTTGTGCTAAACACAACTTCATCAAACCTGAAAGCAAGGATCACCTAAAAATGATGGTGCAGAGCTGAAGTGTACCTTGTGAGAAATATTCAGAAGTCACCAAAACAAAACTAAAATAAAATGCACCTATCTGTGCATATTGGCTTTTTGTACTTTCTAACTCTGCAAAGAGTGCAACTGCTTTTACAGGCTTTTCTCAGGTTATGAAGCCTGTACTTACAAACCGAAATCCATAATGCTTATTATTTAAGAAAAAAAATCGAGTTACATACAATGGTTCGTACTAACGAATAGGCAGACTACTTTGTTTCTTTAATGTATTTTATATCTATACACGCACATTCTCTCTCTCTCAATTATAAACACTACTGTAGTTAGTTATTATTACTGTATTATATTTAAGAAGATTTAGGTAAAATATATAGTATATACTAAGACAAACATTTGACTAATTGACGCTAGATGTGAACCATATGTAACTGTTTCAACTTATGTACAAATTTGACTTAAGAGCAGACTTAAAAACAGAACTAGTTCATAACCTAGGGACTTCCTGTAGTGCTTTTTAAATTGTTGTGCTAGCTGGAAAAAAAAAAGCAGAAGGGGTAGATGCTGTAGCCATTGTCCATTTCGAAACTGGTGAAGATTAAGCAGCTAAGGTAGCAGGGATAAGTAGGTTTAAGCACTTTAGAGTAAAAGTGACAAAATTAAGGCTTTGGTGTGTAGACAGGTAGGTAACCCTGAATAAATCGAGTTTATGAGCTGTGGATCTGAGTTATAATGGAGGAGGGTAGATATGTTGGTTAACTTTTGGTGAGAGAAAAGGTATGAGGATTAAGGTTGAAGCATCCGTCAGGGAAGTGAGGAGAATAGATGTATAGCCAATTCATTTAGGATGGCCGAATATAGCATGATTAAAATTAGTTAAGATTCAAGAATGGCAGGGATCAGCACAAAAGGAATCTAAATTTAAGGTAAAATCAGGAGAGATAAAGAAGGCAAGAAATGCAGAAAAGTGGTAAGAAAAACAATAAGTAAGAAACTGGAAGATGAACAAGGATATGGACATATGGCAATTGAGGTGAGACAAGTGGGAATAAAATGTTATGAGAATAAACTGAAGATAGTAGAAACATCCAGTTCAGTGATGGGGGTAAGTGAGAAGAGATGAGAGGTGAAACATGGGAGAGGACACACACAACTGAACGCAAAATGTAAAGGGACTAATATGCAAATGTGTAGTGGCAGCAGGCATCATCCTCTTACCCAGAGAATTAAAGAGAAAAGAGGAATGAAGGGGAAGATTACTGGGAAGCAAGAATGATAAAGAGAGAAATAAACAGACAGAAAACCAGTAATGTGGGAAACAACAGATTTCAGAGCGGGGGAAACCAGTACTGACGGAAAGTATTAGATGGCTCTTTACACACAGTGATAGTGTCCCTGCTTCTGAGCCAGCTGCCCTGGTTTCAAGTTCCACCTGCTCCAGAGTTGTGTCATAACGTTTCCGAACAGGTTGACCTTTAAAATAAAATGAAATTAAACCACTAGAACACTCCACAAAATTTAAACCGTCTGACAGTGAAAGTCCATTTATGTTCTGTCACTCATACATCATAAGGACATCATAAGCCCTGTACAGGACTTTGGTTAGGCCACATTTGGAGTACTGTGTGCAGTTCTGGTCGCCTCACTTTAGGAAAGATGTGGAAGCTTTGGAGAGGGTGCAGAGGAGATTTACCAGGATGTTGCCTGGAATGGAGAATAGGTCGTACGAGGGTAGGTTGAGAGTGCTAGGCCTTTTCATGTTGGAACGGCGAAGGATGAGGGGTGACTTGATAGAGGTTTATAAGATGATCAGAGGAATAGATAGAGTAGACAGTCAGAAACTTTTTCCCCGGGTGCAACAGAGTGTTACAAGGGGACATAAATTTAAGGTGAAGGGTGGAAGATATAGGGGAGATGTCAGGGGTGGGTTCTTTACCCAGAGAGTGGTGGGGGCATGGAATGCGCTGCCTGTGGGAGTGGTAGAGTCAGAATCTTTGGTGACCTTTAAGCGGCAATTGGATAGGTACATGGATGGGTGCTTAAGCTAGGACAAATGTTTGGCACAACATCGTGGGCCGAAGGGCCTGTTCTGTGCTGTATTGTTCTATGTTCTATGTTCCATAACTTTGTTTGGAAAGCAGCAAATCATGGGAAATCTCTGCTGTTTCTTTGCAAAAGTTTCATGGTTTATCTATGATTAACTAGCACATAATTGGGAAAATGAATTGCTTTATATTTATGTAGCATGCTAAGAATATATACTTTTGCATTTGGAGTTAAAGGGGTTCTGTTGATACTGTTTTAATGTAGGGAAACAAAAATATTTCATAAAGTTAGCTTTGGAGAATCACAATATCATGTTTCAAAAGTAAATACTATGGGAGACTAATTATAATGTGAATTTTCATGCTTAACCACAATATATTGACTTTTCATTTCAGATTTCACAAATTATTTGATTTCCATACTGTTCATAATAATTACTTTATTCTAAAGTGGTATTACTTGCACTTACAGAACTCCTGTCTTCAAAATATCTTTTTGATTTCTAATTATTTTATATAGGGTTATAATAGTTATATTCCATTTTATTTGTTTTACAATTTTTGTGATAAGACAAATTTTACATTTTTTGAATGGCAAAACTAAATTCTTCATAAGTATTAATACTTATACTTATATACCATTTTTTAACATTGAATTACTTTTAGAATGCAATTCTGCGGCAAGGACATCCCACAAATGACTTTTAAAAGAATGACTAGCTAACCTGATTTTTTTTGTGTGTGTGGTAGTGGAGTGAGAAATCATGAAAAGTTAGTTTTTGGCCAGGGCTTTTATTTGCCAGGGGTGTTGAGGAAGGAAGGAGGTGCATTTTGGTACTTGCACTCACATGATGGTAGGTCAATATCCCAGCACTTCCCAGGTAAACAGGTACTTTTCATAATGGTTTCGGGAAGTTGGGAATGTGGTTTGTGGAGATGGGAACCCGGTTGCTTCAAATTAATAGCCTTTGAAGCATCTTGAAGAGCTTGTTCGTGGGCCGAGGAGGGCCAGACGGCAATTTTCAATTTGAAAATCACCAAATTCAAATAGTTTAGCGCATCTCAACATAAAGCTGACAGGGTTCAATCAAGTAAGTTAAAATAATGAGGGAAATATTTTGCTGTTTGTTTTTTTTTGTGTGGGATCAGGCACGGTACCATTTAGTTGGCAATTTGCTCATTTCTTTGGTTGGTGCTCTTATAATCTGCCACTTCTCTTCTACAAGGCAGCTGCAGATCCTGTCAGGGCTGCTGTCTGCCATTGATGATTGCGCTCAGTGGACAGTTTCTGCATCCTGGCATAGCTCAGTCATGATCCAACAGGGACATGTACTTCTAAGGTTGGGCTGCGTCAACATTCTCAACCATTTCTCAGAAACTAAAAATAGTTTTAAAAATAAGTTTCAAAAGGGGCAAGGTTCAGCTCAGCTGTGAAACACACTGTCGCCGAACAGCCCATTAGCATTCATTGTATAAGCTTATGCATAAACATTGGCTACTTGTCTACGTCATATGGTGTAGTCTTGGAAATGTACTCCAGCAGAAATTAACATCTTAAGAAAAAACTATTATGGAGGGGTGAAATAAAATCAAAACCATGATAAAGGGCTTCAGATAAAATCATGGATTTTACTCAAAATTGTATTTTATCTTTGGATTCATATCCACAACACTTCAACTCCTGCCACATTGGCATTAAGCCCGATCACTGATTGATTGAGGGCTTACTGGACCAGGCAAACCTACCATTTCTAGTATCTCTTAAGGTCAAGACATATGCAGAAACCAAATCAATGACGATCTAATCCTCCAAAGACAGATTAAGTATATAATTGACCGATCTAATCTCTATATCATCTCCTGTCAAGTTTTAGAGTCTGTTGGTTTCAAACTGGTTCCTTGCCTGTAAGAAAGCTACCTTACATATCATAGCAGTGTATCTAATGAAAACTAAAGAGATGGCTTTTGATCTGTAATCAAGGATGCTGCTAGCTTTAAGCAGATGAGCTACAGCTTAGCACAGCTGTTTAGATTCTTATCCCTACACAGGCTGTTCTTCTATGACTAGACAAAGCAAAAAGAAATTAATTTTTGCGCTACCTCGATAAACTTAAAAGCTTTATTCTTTGACCTGACCCATACAAATTACTGTTGATAGTAACTTATCATAATGCATTCTGATATCCTGTTTTGCCCATATTTTGCACAATGAACAATACTCCTAAATAAATAAGAAATCTACAGAAAGCACCATCTCCTTAATATACCTTTTAACACTTATGTATGAGTTCCAAAATCAATTCTCTCAAGGTTTGGTCGTGATGAGAATATAATGTGAAAAAAAATAATAAAGAAGTAAATCTGACTTTCATTGCTGATTTTAGGGTTCATCATCATAATCTATAATCAAGTATAGTTTGATTCAACAAGGTGCAGAGATTTCACACAATTTTAAATATATTTTATAGTGCTACATTTTTAAATGTGTATGAACATAGATTTGAACAGAACTAGAGTTGACAATTATGGCCCATCTGCCTGTCTCTCTGTGCAGTTTGCAGTTTTAGATTTTAACAGAAGCTGAATATGACTGATTTCTTTTTTTAGTATTTTCACAGAATTATAATCATTTTAGTTTTGCATAATTACATATATATCAGAGGAAGTCACTTCTTTAGAAAAAAATAATTTTAAAAACAAGTTTTTAGAAGCATAGATACTTTTCAATTTATATTTATACCCATACACACTTGAACATTTGTTTCCTTTATATTTTCAGAACTATGTTTTCTCTTTGTCTAATCAAGCACACAGATGAACTTCATTTTGAAAGATTTTATTGCTCCAATTTTGGAGGTGAGATGAAAAACGGGCCAACTTGCATTGCACTGTAAGGGGGCTAGCAGACCTGTGCCAAGTAGCCAGATCATGATGTTAAACTGTCTCTCATACTGCTTGTTGCATACCTGCTATTTTATTCCTTGCATTTCTGTTACTGCCTCCCTAAAATATTTCCACCTTAATATACACTCAGCTGCATAAGGAACTCTCCACTCGTGTTATTTAAATACATTGCCACGTGACTTCAGTTAAGATACTTTCAGCTTCCTTTGCTGCTGCACATTGAGTAGAAGGTCTGCGCTATGCATTATGGGAAACATTTTTGGATTTGCAAGGGAATAATGTTGGGCTTCAACAAGGAGGTCAGAGGAGCTGGAAAGCCTGTGAGAAGACGACCTGCTTTCACTACTTGAGGGTGGAGGTTACAGTTTTCCTTAGGCCTTGAAGTAGAACCCAAACAGCTGAGTGGAGAAGAGTTGCATGTGGAGGATGCATGGAGAATGTATCCAGTACCCTGTCACTCCAGATGGGCTGTCAGTGCTCAGCTACGTATCACATTTCCTCATCAGATTTGCTCTACAGTTCCTTAGCTTTTCATCCTCCAAATGTGGACCACCACAATCGTCATTTGGTCAAGATCCTGAACTAAAAGAACCTCAACATTCCATAGCAATACTCTCAATAATACATACAAAACTCAACTGAACTTGGGCATTATATTAGCACCTGCCCTAGAGCTCTAATGTACCCTGTGAAAGTCCTAAAATAGCTCTGCATCCAGATGTCTAAGCTTTGGGCTGCACTACTTCAGCTTTGGCAGCAGTGACTGGACTAGCTGATTAAGGACACAATAGCAGAGCGTTAGTGATGAGAGGATGAATGTTGTCAGTTTTGAGAAAGGACAACTGGTTTGTGCTCTATGAAGTCATCATCGCTCCACAAGATAGTGTCTTAGGAATCCCAAATATCCACTGGAACACAGATGACTGATCTATTGTGACACCTTTAAAACCCCTTTGAACAGTGCTATCCAAAGCCAGGACAGCTGCAGTCTGAGCATCCATGGCAACATGCTCATGTGACATGACTTCAGTCTACAATTTCACCCAAACATTGGCTTCTGTTTGTGCTGAAGCTGATGCATTGATCACTGAACATTGCATCATGGAAGTATGTGCAAGTGCTGTCACACAGCTCGAAAGAAAGGTCTTCAAGCTCAGCCTTGAATGCTGTTGAATGTCAAAGGGGGATGGTTGGGTTTTCCTGGTTATTGCCTGGTTCCTGTGCGTCGTGTGAATGTTACTTGCCACTTATCAGTCAAGGCTGAATGTTGTCCAGGTCTTATTGCACATGAACACAGTCTGCTTCAATATTTGAGGAGTTGTGAATAGTACTGAACATTGTGCGTTCACCAGTAAACATCCCAACTCTGACAGTGGATTCAAGACCATTGATGAAGCAGCTGATGGTGGTTGGATCTAGGACACTATCCTTAGGAACTCCCAAAGTGATGCCTTTGGGCTGAAATGGTCAGCCATCAACACCCCAAATATCTTTCTGATGACTGGTGTAACCCCACCTCGTGGAGACATTTCCCCTGATTCCCACTGACATCAATTTTGCCAGGACTCTTTTGATGCCAAGCCCAATCAAATGCTTCTTTGATGACAAGAATAGCTACTGCTAAATCAATCAGAAGCTGGCAGCATTGGCATCTATTTGGGGATGAAATGGAGTATCTGCACATTGCATGAGTTTTGAATGCTGAGGAGAGGGGGTAGTGATGGGGTTGTGATCCATTGAACAGCTCGAAGAGGTATGTGCAGGGTCAGGGAGATGCCATTTGAAGATAAAAAATTCACTGACCTTGGTCACACTTGAACCAGGTCCTCAGGATCAGACTCTGGGGGGAGAGCTGCATTGTCACCTACTTTCATTCCTTTCAGAGGATATGCCTTGTGGGCACGCTAATACCTTCAGAAACATTGCCTCTGTCTTCTTTTTCTCTTCCTTTTTTTTTAAGATTTCAAGAGTCACTTCTGAGAAGCTGGGAGTCCTTCCTTCTGTCTAAGCCTTCCTAAGACTGTTCCAGTAGCTGATGCATCCTACGTGTATCTCTTAGGTATGGGAGGCAGCTTACATTTATTTAGTGCAAGTTCGCAGGACAGCACATGTTGTCTGCCTCAATGGGATTGGGTCACATTAAATCACAAAAAAAAACAAAGAACTGCAAATGCTGGAAATCAGAAATTGCTGGAAAAACTCAGCAGGTCTGGTAGCATCCGTATAGAGGAAGCAGAGTTAACATTTAACTGAAGTCCAGTTCTGAAGAAGAGTCACTGGAACAGAAATATTTACTCTGCTTTCTCTCCATAGATGCTGCCAGACCTGCCGAGTTTTCCCAGCAATTTCTGTTTTTGTACATAATCACATATGGGGATCTCGGTGTCTGAAAACCAGGTACTCTCCATTCTTTTTTTCACACAGCACAGAGTTAAAGTCAGCACCTCAAATAAGACCAACTGTGCACCTGTTCCAAAAGTGCCAATGAGTTTAGTGGTTATTCCAGCAACATTGTACATGACCTTTTCCACACAGTATAAATATCCTGCTAAGTGTCATAACCACTCTGGCCTGATTAAAGATGCCACTTAATTCTCAGAGCTGACTAGTTCCATCCTCAACTTTGGCTCAGCATTTTTTTTTTAAGCTGCTTTCACACTGCAAATATTACTAGTATGTGCACTGAGTTGAACTGAAAACTAAATAGGCAAAAGTAATGTTGTATGGGATTCTGCCATAGGAGAGGTAACACAGAAGTGAGGAGACACAGTGCACCTCTGTTTCTGAAGACTAGAAACTCTGCACAACATTTACTTTGCTGCTCTCTAGTCAACAGGGTTGAGATCAGCAAGCAAATTACCTACATATGACCTTCATTCAACCAAGTCAGCTCTCTCCTTTATGTTTTAGTATCATAACACATTGTAATAAATAGCTCATTTATTACAAAGCCAATTTGGATTGCAGCTCCAAATCTTTTAATAAAAGGGGCTGAATCGAATTTTTTTTTGGCTAATTCTGAATTGCATTGTTTGTTTGGGTTTTTTTGCATAGAGGCCTAGTGCGTTCTTTCACTTTATCTTACCAACCTTGCCTCATTAATTAACTACCTTGCCTCTGAGGTGTCTCTCTTGTCCCATCTTAATGCGCTATTCCTAGAACAACTTGCTACCTAGCAGATATTCACCAAAGACCGGCATCCCTTGCCATTTTTGAAAGGCTGCTGTGCACCTGGTCAGTTTAGATTAGATAAGATTCCCTACAGTATGGAAACAGGCCCTTCGGCCCAACAAGTCCACACCGACCCACCGAAGAGTAACCCACCCACATCCATTCCCATACCCTGTATTTACCCCTAACTAATGCACCTAACACTATGGGCAATTTAGCATGGCTAATTCACCTAACCTGCACATCCTTGGACTGTGGGAGGAAACCGGAGCACCCGGAGTAAACCCACGCAGACACTCGGAGAATGTGCGAACTCCACACAGACAGTTACCCGAGGCAGGAATTCAACCTGGGTCCCTAATGATATGAGGCAGCAGTGCTAACCACGGAGCCACTGTGCCGCCCCAACCACTGGAGAATTGCTGTCGGTGTTGGCAATTCTGTGTTGTTCCTCACTGGTAATGCAACAGTACACTTACCATGGCACATAGCCAACAATACTGTCACTTTCTCACACATAAAACCTAGACTCTCACCTAAAACCTAGTGGCAGTAGAGGCCCACTCTCTGGATTCATTTAAGAAGGAGTTGGATAGGGCTCTCAAAGATAGTGGAATCAAGGGTTATGGAGATAAGGCAGGAACAGGATACTGATTAGGAATGATCAGCCATGATTATATTGAATGGCGGTGCAGGCTCAAAGGGCTGAATGGCCTACTCCTGCACCTATTGTCTATTGTCTATCATGTCGAACTGCCCTTGGAAAGTCACTGCTACTCTGTCCTCAATGGCACGGGACTCCTGCAGCTTGTCACTGTCCAACGGAGGGAGATTGCATAGAGGCAGGCAATCAGACAACTATAAATCAGAACTTTTATTTACAGAAAGCAAAAGGGAACACAAACAATGCCAACAGAAGCTCAACATCACCACCACAAATCAAACCAAGTTCCAGCACTATGACCAAAGATTACTTTACAATGAACAGTTAGTTTTCATCTGTTGGAAGTAGATGTCAAAGATAGGTGGAAACAGACTGTCATAGTGTAAGGTAAAAGGAGACTGGATAGCTGTTTGGTGGTGAGTGGGAGGATGGTGCAACCGGCGGCCAAGTGAGGCCAATAAAGATGGCGTTCACCATTAGGTGCAGTCTCCGCCATCATCTTCCCTTCAATTGATGTAAATTGCTACGAGAAAATGGTTGGAATAATACTCAGGGTGGGTGGAATAAGTACCAGTTGGATGGAAGTGAAGGATCCAGGTTTGCTGGAGGTCACAACATTGTAGCACCAACTACATGACACAACAATTTCATCATCAATTTTCAATGCATACAGAGTGAGGGCACTTAGGCGTTGGATGCATCGGGGTCACTTGTAGTGCCCAACACAATTCAGCTCAGTCTTGGACAATGGGAGCTTTATCCTCCCCAATGTCCTTGTCCTTCTCCTTGGAAGCCTGCTCCCATTCCCCAGTTCGTCAGCAGCCAGCTTAATGCCTCATTGTCTGCTCCAGCTGTGCAGAGCACAGCTCGCCAGGATGAAGAGCAACACTCGGTCCAGGCTATAGTGAAGGGCCTTCCCAGACAGGCCCAAGTAATTGGAACCACATCTTCAGCAGTTGTGTACAGGGCAACCTTGATTATCCGAACGACATGGGTGAGGAATATTTTGTTCGGATGATCGAATATTCAAATAATTGAATGTTCGGACAATACAGTTTACCAAAGCATTGGGACGTTGAGATCTTATTTGGATAATCCAAAATTCGGATAACCGAGGTTGTTCTGTACTCTGCTCCACCAGGACCCTGGTTAAGGCGCACTGTCATTAACCTTGCACTGTTCAACTGTCAGAGGGTTGCACAATGGTGTCATGAGCCATGGTCACAGTGGGTGGTCAACTTTGTAAGGAACCTGGATCCTCCAATATAACTGGTACATGAGAATGCTCCAGGATTTAAATATAGAGTCATGGGGAATGGGTTTGAATGGGATACTCTTTGGAGGGTCGGTGTGGACTTGTTGGGCCGAAGGGCCTGCTTCCATACTGTGGGGATTCTATGCTTCAATGATGGAGAAGTTGTGGCAGCTGCCAGGGTAGTGGGCACACACCTCCAAAACGTAGCAGTGATGATCATAGATCATCATTATTGGAATGCCCACTTACTCAACTTGTCCAAATGACACTGAAATATTTCTGCATTCTCCTTACAGCTCACTTGCCCAATCAGCTTTGCATCACCTGCAAACTGAAAGAAAAGAAAGCCGTAGATGAGCATAGGCAATGCAAGTCCAAAGACTGGACAGAGAATGATGTGTAAACAAGACAAAAATAAAACCTTGAAGACTCCAGTTTAAGTACGTTGCTGACCAAAGAACCATTGGAGAGACAGAGAAAGAGCAGGGTGAACTGAGAAACAGAAAGATCAGAGAAAAATTAAGAGTTAACTGACAGAGAAGAGGGAGTGATACCGAAGTGGATAGAAGGATCCATGAAGGACAGGGAAACAAGCAGATAGTGGAGTCAATGGGAAAAGTAACCCTTAGAAAGGCAAACACAGATGAATGGTGAGAACATGGGATCAAAACAACATAGGCAGTGCTGTGGAGGATAGCCAGTCACATAGAAATCTAAAATCGAGAGTACAATTAAGTTGACAAATGAAACAACTAAACGGAGAGACCATGAGATGCTTTCTCATTAGAGTGAGGTATGGGCTCAAAATGTTAACTCTATCCCTCTTTATATATACACCGCCAGGCCTGCTGAATTTCTCGATCACTTTGTTTTACATTTTCTGCCTTATGATCATACTATGCTTCATGTTTCTAAATGTTTAACTATGGAGGATCATACTTTTAGCCTTCATTCAATGAATCCTTTACTTAACATTAAACATCAGTGAGAAACTATACCAAAAGATCTCTGGCTAGATAAATAATGCACAAAGTCAACCATCACAATCAAAAACTGCTAGCAAGTTAAAGACAATGACTCTTTTCTGAAATCTTAATAAATCTGCCAGACTCTTAACCTTTTTGAGGGATGAGCTGTAGACTTCCATTGGCTTGTTTTAAGCTTATGGGCAAAGCATTGCAATAGTTTGCAATTGTCTTCTGCAGAATGACTGACCAGGAGACTTTCCTGCTCGCCATCATGTGTATTGGAAGGATTTACAGGTTGATAATCAGCCTACACAGAAATTGTTACAAATGCACTTTGTTTGGTTCACAAGTCTTAGTAAGGGACTTGTATGTGGTGCTTCTAGCTCAGGGGCAGAGTCACTACTGCACAATGATATCTCCTTGTTAACAACAAAGCTGTGTTTTTCTGGAAGTCCTGCTCCAGTTTCCAGTTAAATATGAAAATCGTGAGATAACAGAAACAGCAACTTTTATACATCACCTTTACTTTAATAACATATTTCAAGGTGCCTCACTGTTGTTTTAGTAAGCAAAATTTGACACTGGGCCAGGCATGATAGGTGAATGGGACTTGGTGTAAGGACATGGACAACAGACTGTGTAGAATGTGAAAAATTGGCTAGGATTGTGTTCAAACAGAAATAAAAGCAAAAATGCTGGAAACAGTCCAAAATTATGTTAACCCTATTTGTCTGCGCAGATGCTCTCTGATCTACTGAGTATTTCCAGCAATTTTTTATTCTATTTCAAATCTCCAACATTTGTAGTAATTTTCTGTTGTATTTATATTAAGTTAGTGAAGTCTGGAGGTAACAAAGGCATAGATGAGAGTTTCAATGGCTGATGAGTGGAGGCTGCAAGGGCTTTTGGTGATGTTATAGAAGTGGTTTTGGTGATGGTTTGGATATCTGGTTGGAAGCTCACTGTTGCGTCAAATATCAGAGTGCCAGCAACTTGGGCATTTCTCCCTCTCCCAGTTGCAGAGATCTGGCAGCGATGTGATCACTAATAGGTGGTACCAACTCTAACCTAGATAAAAGGCCTACCAGATGTCAATATTGGAGCTGGTGGAGGTGCAGGAGGTATACTTGCTAGGTCTTTCAGTTACCCTGTCTGCAAATCGGGGTGCCAATTTCCCCCGTGACTGTTATGTTCAGAGTGAATGTCTCCATTCACTCTGGACAGGTCTGGACTGCCAACATTTGATCAGGCGTGTAACAGCTTTTAAATGTGGCACTGGCACCAGCACCAGGGATCCCAGGACATGCTGGCAGTGGCAAAAATGTCTGCCTATGGCAAATGGGAGAGTCTGGCTAGCATCGGATGAGACAAGCATGGTAGAACATAGTACGTAGTTAATGAGACAGTTTGGGACAAATACACAGAAAATGCATTAGGCCTCATGGAGAGAAACCTTTCATGAAAATCATAAAACTGACACTGAGCTGACTTCTGGTAAGAGTCAGTCCAAAGTCTCTCTCCACAGATGCTGCCAGATCTACTGAGCTTCTACAGCAGTTTACGTTTTTATTTATAGCACCTTAATTAGGCTTGCTTGACTTAAGTAGGAGCCTCAATAATGCATGCATTATTGTGATACTTTGATGTTACTTCGACCTCTATTGCATTGGAAATGAAAATACTGTAGCATTTAAAATGACTGCTGGTGTAGCAATGTCTACTTTGCACCATTGATCATGCCAGGGATTCCCAAAATGAAATGTTACTGAGAAGTTATTACTGGTGGCCAAGACTGGATGCTGACATATCCATGTTGGTGGGGTAGTGCCCAGATTGCCAACAAGACAAAAATTGCTGCCAGCTGTTCCCTATTTTTATGGGAATGGCCAGGTACACCCTGTTTGGTTAGACATCGGTGAAAGGACTATGTCAGTCCTTTCATGGGCGAGAGGTACAAAAGGGCCCAGAGGGGCAATTTTTTTCACACAGCGGTGAATGTCTGGAGTGGGCTGCCAGAGGTACTGGTGGAAGCGAGTGCAATTTTATCATTTAAGAAACATTTAAAAAGGTACATAGATGGGATAGATAGGGAGGGATATGGACCAAACACAGGCAAATGGGGCTAGTTTAATTTGTGAAAATTAGGTGGCATAGGCAAGTTGGGCCTAAGGGCCTGTTTTCATGCTGTTGACCTCTATGAATGTCACTTCCAAGGTCTTATTTTTTGGATAGAACAGTACAACTACCAGAATATTCACATACTGAAACTTTGGAAACTATTACATAATAGTACAGCACACATGCACAATACATGTGTAAAAATAAAAATTTCTGATACCAGCCTCTAGGTAACATATTTTACAGTGCACCAGAACATAAATTGCAACAACCTTATTAGTTTACAAACAAATTAGTCAGCTTTGCACATGGGGTGGACAGGAACAGAAAAATACAGGTTAAGTTACTCCTATACAATAATGTATTTTCAAGGAAGATACATATCAGATATATAAATGATAAACAAGGAAGATCTTTGACCTGACACAGGCTTCATTTTTATGCCAAGTATTGCTACCTGATTGACAAATAGTTGTACTTATTACAATCTTCTTTAAAACCAAATAACTGAACTAATATTGCTGTTGCTAATATTTCAGATCAATAGATTTCAGAGTTTGCATATGTCATGAAAAGAGAAGTACAAATGTTTTTTGAAGCAAAATAAATTTTCTATCATAATCATATTTCATGTAGCTTAAACAGCAAACTTACTATCCATTGGAAACAAAAGTAAAAATCATTACATAATATTTAATACGTTTATTTCTTTGTAATTGGGTTGTAAATCATCACGTGGAAAGTTATAACTGCTTAAATATCTTAACATAGCTGCAATTAAGTAATAATATATTTAACAAAATTTTAATACTTACAGTCTTTACAGTTGGTAACATGCCACTCAATGCAAGTCTCTTCCTACTTATGTTATTTTCATCCAATAAACTGCACCCAATATACTGAAATACTGCATAAAACTGTTATCAAACACTGGAACAAGTCATATTTTCCAACTATTACATTCTAATTAGTACAATAAATAAAAGTCTTTCAAAGAGTAATTTATAGACTGTTTAAAGACACGGTCATGTATGTAACACTTTGTAAAGTATAAAGTATTGATCTCAAAGAGAGAATGGTAATTTCTGATGAGGTATAGAAAAAATAAATCAAACTTTATATTTGTTCACTACTTGCTAACAGTAAATCTCATGGTTGCCATCGTTACAGTGATTTACAGTAAAACTCTCAAATAGGAAGGATTTGAGAGGATATGGGCCAAATGCTGGCAAATGGGACTAGATTTATGAGGTTACATTAGAGTCCATACAGTGCGGAAACAGGGTCTTCGGCCCAACCAGTCCACACCGACCCTCCGAAGAGTAACCCACCCAGACCCATTTCCCTCTGACTAATGCACCTAGCACTATGGACAGTTTAGCATGGCCAATTTAGCTTTGGACTGTGGGAGGATATCGGAGCACCCGGAGGAAACCAATGCAGACACAGGGACAATGTGCAAACTCCACACAGACAGTTGCCTGAGGCTGGAATTGAACCTGGGACCCTAGTGCTGTAAGGCAGCAGTGCTAACTACTGAGCCACTGTGCTGCCCTTGGATATCTGGTTGGCATGGACAAGTTGAACTGAAGGGTCTGTTTCCGTACTGTACATCTCTATGACTCTCTGAATTTAATTAATTAAAATGCTATGGTTTTTAACCAACTGATTTTGCTGTCAGTTGTGCCTTAATAGCTTTTGATGCAAGCATGGCATACTGGTCACAGGTACTGACATTGAGATTTTATTCAGGACTTCCTCCTGGCAATCAATTTTAAGTACAAAATACACTCTAATCAGTAGATCAAAGGTTGCATCAGGACTTTTCCTGCTATGTTAGGTATTCAAACGCTGAAGCCAACAGAGTCTAAAATCACATACGGTGTTTGAGGGACCCTAACCTATCTCTTTATAGATAGATAGAACATTACAGCGGAGTACAGGCCCTTCGGCCCTCAATGTTGCGCCGATCTGTCATACCAATCTGAAGCCAATCTAACCTACACTATTCCATGTACGTCCATATGCTTATCCAATGACGACTTAAATGTACTTAAAGTTTGCTGAACTTCATAAGTTGAAATTATCCCTCTCGATATATATGACTGAAAATTCTTCAAAACAATCACACTCTGCAGTATCAATCACTGGAGGCATAACTATTACTGAAATACATTCTGTTAATAACTGCATCTCTTTCAAACAAGTAACTATAACAAATTTGATGCATAGAAAGGAAATATATTCAGAGCAATTCTACCAGATGCCATTAACTCTTGTTTCTTCAGCAATTAAACAACTTCCCCACATCTGAAGCAAAGCATAGTGTGTTCAAGCGAGTTCAGTTACTATATATACAGTGATGAAATGAAATTATAAAGTGCATTAGAATTCCAAAGTTGACTTGGTCACCTAATTTCCTTCCCAAAAGAAGATTAAATAAAGGAACATGGAAAGTAATATTAGAAACCACATAATCTCCTGAAAGCACAGATATCTTAATAGCACTATGCAACAAATGTATACACAGTAATGTAACACCACTTACTTAGAGACCTTTTTAAACATGTACTTTGATAAAAAAAAGTAGAATAATGGAATGATTTGAAAGAATTTATGAGCAGTGATTTAAAATTCAAGCTTTCGAAGGATTACCTCAAAAATATTCTTAGGTACATGACTGAACTAAAATCATCCATCCTTTTTCAAAATGTAGAAAACAAAGCTGGTAAGTCACAAAAGGTAAACATTGAAAGTGTCAGTGGGTGAAAAATGAAGGAGAAGCACATTGTACTGTAATTACACACACTGTTTTCAGAATTCAGTTGGATTAATACCCCCAGATCCTAACTGGTTTAATTTTATATTCATAATAATGAAGTTGCTCAGTTCTTCTCTATTAACTGTTACAGCATTCACAGAAAATCAGTTCTGTCCATTCACAAATTATGAACTTAAGTAATTGATCCTAAATAAATTGCATTTCTTAATATTAAAAATATTATATGAATCTTATCACATTCTTACATATAACATAGTTTTTTGACATATGACTGGTCCATTTTGTAAATTAACCAGGGAAAAAAATAACATTTTTACATAAGACCATTTTAAATCATAAACTGAAACTGGTTAATTAACGTTAACTCGAAATTGTATGAAATGTATAAATGGAATATTATTTTTTCATATTCCTTGTAAACTAGAAACATCAAACACAGTGCAATGTTTCAATCAGTACTTAGTGCAAAAAATTGATATTCTCAGAAGCATTGTGTAGCTTATAATGCTTTTTGCACAAATCACAGGTTAAATAGAATTTAACTAAACTTAACTGTAATTACAGTACAGGAAGAAAATATTAAAGCCATCTCCCTTAGCTGTGCTCACTGTTGACAAAAAATAATGCTTAGTGAGTGTCTTTTAATTCATTTTTGGCAATCATGATTTTATTTTCCAAAATTGTTCAGATTTAAAGAGAAAGTACTCGAAAGTATAGCTTAGAGTATTATCGATTGTCTCTAAATGTTTTCACAAATTGTTCAAAGTAGACATCTTTCTCTTATTTATATTGATTTTCAGAAATTAGAGGCTTCTTTTTATAAAACAGTTGCATGCAACAATCAAAACTTATCTGGAGATTTTGAATGATTGGTTTTAGCAGGCAAGCTATAACAGAATAGATGATTGAAGAACACCTAAATGTCTGTTACCTTAAAAAATCCTACATAGCCACTTGGAATTATATAATTACTGAGCATTGTTTGCTATTTAAAGACAAGCTGATATATTTCATTGTTATCATTCCACACAAAATGCAGATCATTAAGGTTAGGTTGTGTTAGTGGTCAGAGTACTCTGTAGTTCAAAATTATATTAAAGGAACTAAAAACTGCAATAGAAATAGTTTGGAAACTTCTGCAGAATATCTCTTAACAGAAGACCATTAATTTGAATCTCAGGGTTGCAATTCCTGGAGCATGACTCCTCTCTTTGATGAATTTCACAAGCTTTCAAACATGTTATTAGGGAGGATCATAAGCTGAGAAAGACAATCCCCATCCAAAGATGTTTTTCTTTTGCCAGCCAGATATTTTGCTCGACAGATGATGGTGATGAAAATAAATGCAACTAAAGGCCATCCAGCTGCCTGACAACCGGCAATGGTAGGGACAGAATAAGTTCGGAGAATGGAGGAATAAAGTAAAAATTGTTTAAAATGCATTTGGGCATTTATTGCAACTCAATTAGAAAAAAATGTCTTGTTGATTAGACATTAGACAGAATCAACCAACATAACAACTGACACCACCGAAATTCTTGGCTGTCAGTATTTATTCAATAATAAAATGGGTGACATCCATGGTACAATGGCATTTGGAAGTTAGTCATTTAGTTGGATTGACCTTGTCTCCAATGTCTGCTGGATGGGTGATATTTTTCCCATTTCTTACAACCTTCAAAATCCCTGTTAGGCATCCATGCATAGAGCTTTGATAGATTTTTAATGTGCTTTATGCATGTATGAAACACTCTTGTAAGATGTGGGTCATGATAGTAGATGTACACAGGAAGATTATTTGACTAAAAATCGTGCCACTTGGTACAATGTGACAAAACACTGGATATGAGAGATAAGTTTCATTTTAATTGTTGAAAAACGGATGAAAGAAAGGGTAGAGATGGAAAGCAATTAGAAAGGACTAAAGGATAGAAAAGAATTTTGTGAACAGAAACTAGACATTTGACACAGCCATTATAAAAGCATATATGAAGATAACATAATATGAAACTGCCTCACTGTATAAAGCCCTCAATCAGAACAGTGCCAATTGAAGCTAAACAATAAAGTAAACAACTTTAAAACTGTCATATAATACTTTGACAGAAAATGCACTACGAGTCTAATTTATTTAATCCTATAAACTATTGCTAACCACCTTACTAAATAGACAAACTCTGAAAGACAGTAGCAGCAATAATGATCGATCAGAAAAATGAAACCATGTGCACATTGCAAATCACAAAACAATAAAAAGCAATGATATACCAAATGGTATGATGGACAAATATATAGTAAACACTCTATAGATATTCCAATTAAATACACTAATGCAATAAATTTTGTAAATCATTCTGTCAAAATTATCTCAAGTCTTTCATAGCAAATAATAACCTTAGCCACAATTTGTCTATTTCAAATGTGAAAGTTACACTTCTGTACACTTACTGTACATCAAATGTTGACATGAACTTAGAGCTTTGTCAATTCATGACTATTGTTATTCTACATAATTATGACACTCAGGAGCACAAAAGCAGATTTCCTTGTGGGTGTCTAATAGTTAAGACAGATATAAAACTGGTATCTATTTTTTAATATTACTTTATCATACACACTGTGTGTGCACTGGGGAAAATATTGTTCCACCTCTTCCAAAAGTTCCCCATGAACTTGAGCTAATAAAACTTCCTCATAAGAAAGCACTGTGACAGAAGTCACATGCAGACAGACTAGGCACTGACACAACATACATGGTAGATTACAGTGCAGAGTAGAACAGAGAAAGGTAGAGAAGAGCCTGAGTTAGAGGGACAGAAAAGATCTAAACAGCCACCGAATTTGTCTCAAAATGTGACTTATCCCTCTTTCTTTAGTAATGTCACATTTTGGATAGTCTCCTCCCTGACTAGCGAGGAGGAGAAGGCATTTACTTACATCAAATAACCTTTCTATATACATCTCCTCATTGACCTTGTCACGCAGGATATCCTGACTTTGGCGCACAAAGGTCACGTAGGCATCTGCCAAATCCATCCCAGGTTTCTGGTAAAAAAAAGAAATGTAAAATTACATTAGATTGTTTGCATTATTTTAAAGCTCTAACTTATTCTCTTCAATAAATACTGAGAGATTTCCTGCACTAGTCAAACAGCAGACAGATTAATGGTATGTGAATGAGGTTTCTGACAGTGATTGACATGTAGCAAAAACAAAGCCTATTCAACACCATAATTACTTAACTTGACCACAGACAGCGCATTCAGCTATTTAATCTTCATGGAATAAATAGAAAGCTCTCTAAAGCTATTACACAGTCCAAAGTTTTCAGATGGTCTAACTCCAACAAATATCATTCTGTGTATACTCGTTTATTTGTATTGTTGCTGAACTTTCACTATAAAGTGAACAATTTTGTAAATTACGCATTCTTTTCTGCTTGCAGCTTCTATAGTTCTAGTTCACATTCTATTATCTAACCACACATCAACAGCTGGGCCATATAATGACATGGTGTTAGAAGTTTTCAACCTACTGTTTTGCTAAGTACCTCAGAATTTTCAAATAGCTGGCTCCAATTTCAGACACAAAATTCATGGAAAAAACAAATTAAAACTATACAAAAATAGGCAATGAATAAAACAGGCCATCTTAACCTAACCCAGTTCCCTAAAATCAAAGCCTAAATCTAATGTGCGTGGTTCTTCAATTAATTTGTCTGCTTATCCCCTAAACAATAAAGGGTTAAAGAAACTGGGAAGTGGATGGAAGAGAGTAAAATTCATGTAAGAAAGCCAGTAGTATTTATAACAGGTAGCTTTAAATTTAATTCTGGATTACTGGTGCTGGAAGAGCACAGCAGTTCAGGCAGCATCCAAGGAGCTTCGAAATCGACGTTTCGGGCAAAAGCCCTTCATCAGGAATAAAGGCAGTGAGCCTGAAGCATGGAGAGATAAGCAAGAGGAGGGTGGGGGTGTGGAGAAAGTAGCGGAGAGTACGATGGGTGAGTGGGGGAGGGGATGAAGGTGATAGGTCAGGGAGGAGAGGGTGGAGTGGATAGGTGGAAAAGGAGCTGGGCAGGTCGGACATGTCCGGACAAGTCATGGGGACAATGCTGAGCTGGAAGTTTGGAACTAGGGTGAGGTGAGGGAAGGGGAAATGAGGAAGTCCACATTGATGCCCTGGGGTTGAAGTGTTCCGAGGCGGAAGATGAGGCGTTCTTCCTCCAGGCGTCTGGTGGTGAGGGAGTGGCGATGAAGGAGGCCCAGGACTTCCATGTCCTCGGCAGAGTGGGAGGGGGAGTTGAAATGTTGGGCCACGGGGCAGTGTGGTCGATTGGTGCGGATGTCCCGGAGACGTTCCCTAAAGCGCTCTGCTAGGAGGTGCCAAGTCTCCCCAATGTAGAGGAGACCGCATCGGGAGCAACGGATGCAATAAATGATATTAGTGGATGTACAAGTAAAACTTTGATGGATGTGGAAGGCTCCTTTAGGGCCTTGGATAGAGGTGAGGGAGGAGGTGTGGGCGCAGGTTTGGGTATCAATGTGGACTTCAACAATTTCCTCATTTCCCCTTCCCCCACCTCACCCTAGTTCCAAACTTCCAGCTCAGCACTGTCCCCATGACTTGTCCGGACTTGTCCTACCTGCCTATCTCCTTTTCCACCTATCCACTCCACCCTCTCCTCCCTGACCTATCACCTTCATCCCCTCCCCCACTCACCCATTGTACTCCACGCTACTTTCTCCACACCCCCACCCTCCTCTTGCTTATCTCTCCACGCTTCAGGCTCACTGCCTTTATTCCTGATGAAGGGCTTTTTGCCCGAAATGTCGATTTCGAAGCTCCTTGGATGCTGCCTGAACTGCTGTGCTCTTCCAGCACCACTAATCCAGAATCTGGTTTCCAGCGTCTGCAGTCATTGTTTTTACCTCAGCTTTAAATTTAATACAATCCTGCAAATAACTGCTCTGACTAAATGTACTTTACAGGACAGTTGAATAAAGTCAAATACCACAGATGTTAGAAATCTGAAATGAACAGAGTGCTGGAGAAACTCAGCAGATTTAGCAGCATCCATGGAGAGAGAAACAATGTTAATGTTTTGAGTTTGGAATGAATCTTAGTTCTGAAAGAGTCAAACTGGGCCTGAAATGTTAACTCTGTTTCTGTCTCCACAGATGCTGCCAAGGCTTTTGAGTTTCTCCAGCATTCTCTGTATCTATTTTAAATAAACAACGGTTGCTTGACAATGAGTAATTAGTAGATAGCTCAAATAATTTGCAAGATTCAACAATATTATAAAGTGGATTACATCCTAAAAACTAACAGCTAGGTAATCTGAATGGTTAAGAATGCAAATATATCACTGGACAATTTGCAAAATTAATTTTAATGGGGAGAAGACCTGGTGCTCATGGTTTTCTCTAAGGGATGTTGTTGTATCACTATGGACACTGATGACTAATGGTTTTAGCACTTGCACAAATAGCAAGGATTTTTATACCAGAATTGAAATGAAGGTAAGCACGATTTGAAGATATTTAGAAGTGGCCACTGTTTTTAAAAACATGTATTTTCAGGAAAACGTATTTGAAAATCTCTTCCTATTTACCTTTGGTTCCAGATGCTGTCCCATTTTCCTAGACACAAGAGTCAGGGAAAATGAGCACAAGCTAATTATGCTGCAGACAGCATAACATTTTGAGTGTTACTGGGTCTGGATGTACAACAACTACAAGTTCTCCAATGAGCTGCCAGTGAGCGGAAGAAAGTGTTCCTGGTCATTTACTCCCTTTTCCTGAGGCTATGATTAATAAATATTTATCCAAGTGTAAAGGCATGGAACACAATTCTACGGCCTGTCTCCACAGCCTCATAGGGTCAGTATGTTTGAGTATGTCACAGCACAGAGTCAGTGTGTACGTATGGAGGCTGATGACAGGTAGACAACTGCCTTTTTTGTTTTTCAGTTTTGATTTTAGGTTTGCAGACAAATAGGATTCTCCACAGCCCCATGCTCAAACACTGAAGGCTCAATATGTGGCTACAGACCTGAGAAATCAGTTGTTATGTCTCTTTCTTCTTCTGCTGGCACATGTCTGTGATGTGGTGATTCAGTGCTGGGTGCCTGCAGAAATATTAGTGGCCTAGGAAATAAATACTTCATTCTAATGGCTTCTCAGATGCTTTTCAATCAACTGTTGGTGCAAAGTTGACATCAACTCTATCCTGTCATTTTGTCTGCATTGTATCAGTACAAAGTTACACACTTTTAAGAAATTAATTAAACAAATGGAATTAGTTATCAGAGTCACTGGCCAGTAGTGAGAATGAGGACCTGGGTTTGGAGGAGCCAAAGAATATGGTTCTTCTACAGAAGGATGATAAGCAAGTGCCCTCAGATAAGGAACTCAGTGATCCACATCTCAGGACCAAAACCTTGAATTAAAAAAAAAGCACTCAGGTACATCAGTCTCATATGAAGACAGTGAGGATGGCTTTCACATCTTTTGAAGAATGATCAATAAATTGGGGTGAGTCTACTATCCATTAAAAAAAGTTAGGACAAGAAGCTCTTCACAGCTTTTAGCATACCCTGGTCAAAGCCTAAATGGTATTATTGTAGTGTTATGTCTCATGGTCAAAATGTCATTGTATCATAGCATGTAACCTGAGGATATAAAGGTTTCATACTCCATCTTACCTTGGATCACTTGAAGCATGACACTCTATTGGAAAGATTCTCTTCTGTTGTAAACTAATACCTTCATATTAATCCAAGCACTTATGTGCCTAATAAGTATAATATTTATAGATAATAGTTTCAGTAAATGACTGTGGATTCTTCTATATAATAACATCCATGCTCAGTTTCTTATATTATGGGACATAAGTATTGTCGCGTTGGGTGTAACTCCTATTAATAAGACAACAATCCCTTTGACTGATGCTTTGAACAGAACATTTTCACAAAGCCTAAATGGAATTATCAGATCTGCAATGACAACTCACTCACCTGACAGCACAGAAACAGATAAGTACATAGTTTTTAACGTATAACCTTGCGTTAAGTCTACAGCAGTGAGTAGAATGGGTTCTTTCTTGATTATATGTTTTATTGAAATCTGTCTCTTGATTAAATTTTAAAAATATAAAACATAAGTACTAAAGTTATCCTGGACCACTGGTTTTTAGAGCAAAATACGGTGCTATTTTCTGGGTCTGTAGATTGTGAAGGAGCAAAGTTGGCCGAGAGTAGAGTGACATGTTCTTCCTGTCAGATGTGGGAGTTTAGGGAGAGTTTCCATGTTACTGATGATTACGTCTGCAGGAAGTGTGTATGGTTGCGAATCCTATAAGATCACATTGATCAGTTGGAGCGGCAGTTAGAAGCAATAAGGAATTTACAAGAGATGGGGGTGTGATGGATGGCAGTTATAGGAAGGGAGATGGCAGATACAGTCAGGTAGATAGGTTAACTCCAGGAAAGATAAGAGAGGTAGGCAGGTAGTGCAGGAGTCTTCTGTAGTTATCCCTATTTCAAACAAGTATGCTGCTTTTGAAAATTGACAGGGTGACGGACTCTCAGGGGAATCTAGCATGAACAGCCAAGTTTCTGGTATTGACACAGGGTCTAATGTAATGAGGGGTATGTCAGGTTCCAAGCAATTGATTGTGATAGGGGACACTCTAGTCAGAAGCACAGCCAGCAGCAAAAATCAGAATGGAATGTTGCCTCCCTTGTGCCTGGATCAATGAAATCTCAGAGAGGGTGCAGAATCTTCTCAAAGAGGAGAGGGACCAACAAGAGGTCATTGTTCACATTGGAGCTAATGACGTAGGAAGGGAAAAGGATGAGATTCTGAAGGGAAAATATAGAGAGTTTGGCAAGAATTTAAAAAGGTGGTCCTCAAGGGCAGTAATATCTGGATTATTCCCAGTTCTATGAGCTAGTGAGGGTAGAAATAGGAGGATGGAGCAGATGAATGCATGGCTGAGGAGTTGGTGCAGGGGAGAAGGGTTCACGTTTTTGGATCATTGGAGTCTCTTCTGGGGTAGAAATGACCTGTACACAAAGGACAGTTTGCACTTGAATTGCAAGGGGACTAATATACTGGCAAGGAGCTTTACTAGAGCTACTCAGGAGGATTTAAACTAGTAAGGTGGGGGGTGGGACACAGATAGTGAAGAAAGAGATCAATCTGAGACTGTACAGTTGGGAAAGGGAGCAAGTCAAACAGTCAGGGCAGGCAGGAACAAAGCAGGACTAATAAATTAAACTGCATTTACTTCAGTGCAAGAGGCCTAACAGGAAAGACAGATGGACTCAGGACATGGTTAGGAACATGGGACTGGGATATCATAGCAATTAAAGAAGCACTAGATTTCAGAGCGCTGCTCCTTTATCAGGTGGTTGCCTGATCAGGTATGATTCTTGGTAGTGTGGATGATCAGAGAGATCTCGGTGTTCATGTACATAGATCCCTGAAAGTTACCACCCAACTTGAAAGGGTTGTGAAGAAAGTGTACGGTGTGTTAGCTTTTATTGGTAGAGGGATTGAGTTTGGGAGCCATGAGGTCATGTTGCAGCTGTACAATACTCTGGTGCAGCTGCACTTGGAGTATTGTGTTTAGTTCTGGTTGCTGCATTTTAGGAAGAATGTGGAAGCATTGGAAAGGGTGCAGAGGAGATTTACCAGGATGTTGCCTGGTATGGAGAGAAGGTGTTATGAGGTAAGGTTGAGGGAATTGAGGCTGTTTTAGTTCGAGAGAAGAAGGTTGAGAAGTGACTTAATAGAGACGCACAAGATGATCAGAGGATTAGATAGGGGGGACAGTGAGAGCCTATTCCTCGGTTGAGATGGCTAGCATGAGGCTAAATTGAGGGGTGACAGATATTGGACAGATGACAAAGGTAGGTTCTTTACTCAGAGAGTAGTAAGTGTTTGGAACTGTAGTAGACTTGCCAACTTTAAGGGCACTTAATGGTCATTGGATAAACATATGGATGAAAATGAAATAGTGCAGGTTAGATGGGTTCAGATTGGTTTCACAGGTCGGTGCAACATCGAAGGCCAAAGAGCCTGTACTGCGCTAATGTTCTATGTTCCAGGAACATGGAACTGGGATATTATAGCAATTACAGAAGCACTAGCTTTCGGAGCGCTGCTCCTTCATCGGTTGGTCGCCTGATCAGGTAAGATTCTTGGTAGTGTGGATGAGCAGAGAGATCTCAGTGTCCATGTACATAGATCCCTGAAAATTGCCACCCGATTTGATTGGGTTATGAAGAAGGCGTATGGTGTGTTAGCTTTTATTGGTCGAGGGATTGAGTTTGGGAGACATGAGGGCCCCTCAAAGATCAGCAAGGTGGCCTATGTATGGAGCTGCAGGAGATGAAGGAGATACTAAACAAATATTTTGCATCAGTGTTTACTGTGGAGAAGGACATGGACGATATAGAATGTTAGGGAATAGATGTGACATCTTGAAAAATGTTCTTATTACTGAGGAGAAGGTGCTGAATGTCTTGAAACATATCAAAGTGGATAAATCCCCAGTACCTGATCAGGTGTACTCCAGAACTCTGTGGGAAGCTAGGAAAGTGATTGCTGGGCCCCTTGCTGAGATATTTGTATCAACGATAGTCACAGGTGAGGTGCTGAAAGAATGGAGGTGGGCTAATGTGGTGCCACTATTTAAGAAAGGTGGCAAGGAAAAGCCAGGGAACTATAGACCGGTGAGCCTTACATAGGTAGTGGGTAAGTTGTTGGAGGGAATCCTGAGGGACAAGACTTACATGTATTTGGAAAGGCAAGGACTGATTAGGGATAATCAGCATGGCTTTGTGCAGGGGATATCATGTCTCATGAATTTGAATCAGTTTTTTGAAGAAGTAACAAAGAGGATTAATGACGGCAGAGCGGTGGACGTGTTCTATATGGACTTCTGTAAGGCGTTCGACAAGATTCCTCACTTGAGACTGGTTAGCAAGGTTACTGGCTCAAAGGTAGCAGACAGAGGATGGTGGTGGTGCTTTTCAGACTGGAGGCCTGAGACCAATAATGTGCCACAAGGATTGATGCTGGGTGCACTACTTTTCGTGATTTATATAAATGATTTGGATATGAACATAGGAGGGATAGTGAGTAAGTTTAGAGATGACACCAAAATTGGAGGTGTACTGGACAACAAAGAAGATTACCTCAGAGTACAAGGAGATCTTGAACAGATCGGCCAATGGTCTGAGTGGCAGATGGAGTTTAATTCAGATAAATATGAGGTGCTGCATTTTGGGAAAGCAAATCAGAGCAGGACTTATACACTTAATGGTAAGGTCCTGGAGACTATTGCTGAATAAAGAGACCTTGGAATGCAGTTTCATAGTTCCTTGAAAGTAGAGTTCAGGTAGGTAGGATAGTGAAGGCAGCATTTGGTATGCTTTCCTTTATTGCTCAGAGCATTGAGTATAGGAGTTGGGAGGTCATGTTGCGACTGTACAAGACATTGGTTAGGCCATTTTTGGAATATTGCTTGCAATTCTGGTCTCCTTCCTAACAGAAAGATGTTGTGAAACTTGAAAGGGTTCTGAAAAGATTTACAAGGATGTTGCCAGTGTTGGAGGGTTTCAGCTACAGGGAGAAGTCTAGGCTGGGGCTGTTTTCCCTGGAGCGTTGGAGGCTGAGGGGTGGCCTTATAGAGGTTTGTAAAATCATGAGAGGTGTGGATATTATAAATAGATAAAGTCTTTTCCCTGGGGTGGGGGAGTCCAGAACTGGAGGGCATAGGTTTAAGTTGAGAGGGGAAAGATATAAAAGGCACCTAAGGGGCAGTCTTTTCACACAGAAGGTGGTGTGTGTGTGTGGAGCTATGTGGAGGCTAGTACAATTACAGCATTTAAAAGGCATCTGGATGAGTATATGAATAGGAAGGGTTTAGAGCGATATGAGCCAAGTGCTGGCAAATGGGGCTAGATTAGGTTGGGATATCCAGATGACAAGGACGAGTTGGACCGAAGGGTCAGGTTCTGTGCTGTACATCTCTATGACTATGCAGCCAGACTTGATAAATTTTAGTGCCCTGAAATGTCACAAGCCTCAAGTTTCTTAGGTTTCAGGGAAACCATTCCCTGCCATGTACTGCTCAATGTCAAGCCACTTCAAAATAATAGAATATAATCAGAAAAGGAGTCCTCAATGCTTAGCAGCAGCTCTGGAACAGGAGAATGGATTTCTTAACAATTCCTGCTCAGCATAATTATTTGAAATAAAGACAGCTTCATTGCTTGATGTTTCAGGTTTATTGATCTGTGTACTTGCAACTTTGAGAGTTAGCTAATGGCGAGAAAATTGCAGACTTTCTAGAAAGAAGGGACCCAAGGGGTAACTTGTTCATGCAGAGGGTGGAACATGTATGGAATCAGCTGCCAGAGGGAGTGGTGGAGGCTGGTACAATTGCAACATTTAAAAGGCATCTGGAAGGGTACATGAATAAGAAGGGTTTGGAGGGATCTGGGCTGGGTGCTGGCAAGTGGGACTAGATTAGGTTGGGATATTTGGTTGGCATGGAAGGGTCTGTTTCTGTGCTGTACATCTCTATGACTCTACGTTGGCACATCCTTGAAAATGAGGAATTTTTAAGAAAGTTTGCTGGATAGGCTTAGCAGAAGCAAGCAAGTACATACTTGCTTTTTTTAAAAAAGAAAAACCATTCCCCATTTATCAAAACTTCTCGTTTCTCATTTTATTTGTCTTTGTTCTGGAGGCTGATTTCTACCTCCCCTTTTCCAGTTTCTTACCTTATGCCAAGAGTGTAGTGGCACCACCACTTATCAAGCTTGTCAAGCTCTAATGGACATAGCTGATAGACTGGTCTACTGCAGGTAGTGAGAGGAACAAATCTAGTTGACCTCATTCTCTTTAACCTACCTGTTGCAGGTGTATCAGTCCATGACAGGATTGGCAGGAGTGACTAAAGAACAGTCCTCATGGAGCCAAAACCGTCCACCATGTTGTGTGGCATTCCCAACTTATTAAAATGAATTTCATTTTGAACAGATTTAGTAATGCAAGACTGGGCACTGAAGAAATGGTGTTTGCCATCAGCAGCTAATCTGTAGCCTCAAGGCCCAACATATCACCTACTCTATTACTAACACCAAATCAGAGGATCAACCCAGGTTCAATGAAGAATGCAGGAGGGCACCAGGTATACATAAAAAGGAGATGTCAACCTGATGAAGCTATAGCATCAGAATTATTTGCATTACAAAAAAATCAAAAACACTGAGTATAGACGGACTAAGCAACCCCTACAATCATACAATCAGGTCAAATCTCTGCAATTTTACCACATCAAGTCATAAATGCTGGTGGTTAACTGAACAACAAAGGAGGAGGTTCCACAAATATTTTCATCCTCCATTATAGAGAAACCCAGAAGATTAGACTGAAGCATTTGCAACTACCTCCGGCAAGAAATAGCAAGTGGGTGATCCATTTCAGCCACCACTTGAGGTCTCCAGAATCACATGTTTCAGTTTTCAGCAAAATCGATTCACTCCACATGGCAGCGAGACAGCATTGCAGCAATGGTGCTGGAGACTTGTGTTTCAGAACTAGCCGCATCCTAAGACAAGCTGTTCCACAATATCAGCATGTACCCAACAACGTAGAGGTTGCTCAGTCATGTCCGTTTGAAAAAAAGCAGCACAAATCTAACCGAGGCAATTCCTGATCGACCAGTCTACTCTTGATCATTAAAGTGAGAGAAGGTGTTATTGAAAGTTCTATCAAACAGAACTTACCTGCTCACTGATGCTCAGTTTAGTTTCGTTGAGAACCATAGTTCCTGACATCTTTAGTCCATACATAGAAAAAGGAGCTGAACTCAGAGCTGGGTGGGAAGATGAGCTGTGAGGAGGATGCAAAGATGCTTCAGTGGGACTTGGACATATTGAGTGAGTGGGCAAATCCATGGCACAAGAAATACAATGGAGACAAATGTGAGACTATCAGAGAGGTAAATCAGTATCTGAACAGCAATAGATGGGCAACAGGGGAAATGCAACAAAACCTAAGTGTCTGTTTACACCAGTCACTGAAAGGAAGCAAGGAGCTGCAGCAGGCAGTGAAGAATGCAAAGAGTATATTGATCTTCATAGTGAGAGGATTCAAGTATAGGAGCAAAGATCTTTTGCTTCAATTGTACAGGGCCTTGGTGAGACTACACCTGGCGTATTGTGTGCAGTTTTGATATCCTTATCTAAGGAGGGACACTGTTGCTCTGGAAGAGGTGCAACAAACATTTATCAGAGTGGGATGGCAGGACTGATGTATGAAGAGAGACTGGATCAGTTAGGGCTATATTCACTGGAGTTTAAAAGAATTGGGTCAAGATTAGAGTGGTGCTGGAAAAGCACAGCAAGTCAGGCAGCATCCGAGGAGCAGGAAAAATCCCTTCATTAGGAATCAGGCTGGGACTCTGGGGAGAGGCGGGGTGTGGAGAGATAAATGGGAGGGGTGTGGGGCTGGGGCGAAGGTAGCTGAGAGTGCAATTGGTGGATGGAGGTGAGGTGAAGGTGATAGGTTGGAGAGGAGAAGAAAGAATTGGGATGAATCTCAGATACCTATGAAATTCTAACCGGACTTATTGAATACTTTGCATTGGTATACACCAAGGATAAGGGCATGGATGATGTTAAGATTAGGGAGGGGTTTGTTGATATTCTCGGGCATGTCAATATTAAGAAAGAGGAAGTGTTGGGTATCTTGAAAAACGTTAAGGTACTTAAGTCCTCAGAGCCTGATGAGACTTATTCCAGGATACGGAGGGCGGAAAGGGAGGAGATTGCTGGGGCCTTGACATCTTAACGTGTTTATATCTTCTTGCCATAGGTGAAGTCCCAGAGGACTGCAGACTAGCCAACCTTGTTCCTTCATTTAAGAAGTGCAACAGGGATAATCCAGAAAATTCTAGGCCAGTGAGCCTACATCAATGATAGGGAAATTATCGGAAAAGATTCTTAGGGACAGGATTTACTCTCATTTTGAAAAGAATGGACTTACTAGGGATAGTCAGCATGGTTTTGTGTGGGGGATGTCTTGCCTCATAGATTTGATTGAGTTCTTTGAGGAAGTGCCAAAGATGATTGCGGAGTGAGGATAGTGGATGATGCCGACGTGGACTTTACTAAAGCATTTGACAAGGTCCCTCATTGTAAGCTCGTCCAGAAGATTAAATTAAATGGGATCCATGGTGAGTTGGTAGGTTGATAAAAAAAACTAGTTTGGTCATAGAGAGAAACAAAAAAGAGGGTATTTGGAGAGGGGTGTTTTTCTGACTTGTGGTCTGTGATCAGTGATGTTCTGCAAGGATCAGTGCTGGGACTTCTTTTATTTGTAATGTATATACATAATTTAGATTAAAATGTAGGTTAATAAATTTGCAGAAGACTGATACACTGGTAGAGTTATGAATAGGAAGGAAGTTGTCAAATGATACAGCAGGTTATAGATCGTTTGGAAAGTTGAGTGGAGAAATGGCAGATGGAGTTTAATCTGGACAAGGTCATGCATTTTGGGAGGTCAAATGTAAGACGAAAGTATATAGTAAATGGTAGGACCCTTAGAGTCACTGAAATACGGAGGGAGCTTGGGGTATAAGTCCATGGCTCCCTGAGAATGGCAATACAAGTAGGTAAGATGGTAAAGAAGGCATACCACATGCTTGCCTTCACTGACCAGGTCACTGAGTTTAGAAGGTAGCATGTCATGTTTCAGCTCAGTAAAACTTTAGTTAGGCCACATTTGAAATATTGTGTGCATTTCTGATCACCACACTATAAGAAGGGTGTGGAGGTTTTAGAGAGGGAGCAAAAGAGGCTTACTAAGTTGTTGCTGGGACTGAAGAGTATTTGCTATAAGGAGAGTTTGGACAAACTTGGACTGTTTTTGCTTTTGCGTCAGAGATCAGTTTACAAAATTATGAGGGGAATGGATAGGGTGGAACTGTCAAATGCAAGGGGACACAGGTTTAAGGTGAGAGGAATATGTTTAAAACAGATGTACGATGATTTCTTTACACAACGAGGGTGATACGTATCTAAAAATGTTGCCGGGGAGATGGTAGAAGGAGATATAATAGCAACATTATACATACATATGAACAATTAGGAAATAGAGGGATACAGACTATGTGCAGGCAGATGGGATTAGTTCAAATGGTACTGTGGCCCAGGCAGACATAATGGGCAGAAGGGCCTGTTCCTATACTGTACTGTTCTAAGTAGGACCAGACAGGGTAAATACAGGATGTTCCCAATGACCAGGCAGCCCAGAAGTAAGGGTCACAGTTTAATACAGGGTAAATTATGTAGGACTGAGATATGGAGAAATTTCTCCACCCAGAGAGTTGTGAGCTTGTGCAATTCTCTGCAAAGTGGTTGAGGTCAAAATATTAAATGTTTTCATGAGGAGTTCAATGTAGTTCTTAGGGCTAAAAGTGATCAAAGGGTATGAGGATACAGTGTGAACAAGATACCGAGCTGGATGATCAGTCTGAGTCATACTGAATGATGGGGAGAAAGTGAGGTCTGCAGATGCTGGAGATCAGAGATGGAAATGTGTTGCTGGAAAAGCTGCTGGAGAAGGGCTAATGCCCGAAACGTCGATTCTCCTGTTCCCTAGATGCTGCCTGACCTGCTGCGCTTTTCCAGCAACACATTTCCATACTGAATGATGGAGCAGGCTTTAGGAGCCGTATGGCTTATTCCTGCTCCTATTTTCTATGTTTCTATGTTTTAACTCGAGTTGAAGTTGGGTGCTTGCTCTGACATCATGACAACTTTTGACTGAGTATAGTATTAAGAAATCCTAGCAAAGCTGAAGTTAATAGGAATCAGTGGGAAAACATACCACTTATTGCAGTCACACCTTGCACAAAGAAGTTTGGTTGTGGTTGTTGAGACTAATCATTTCAGTGTCAGGATCTCTTTGCAGAATTTCCTCAGTGTAGGTTCCTAGACCTAACCATCATCGGCTGCTTCATCAATGCCCTTCCCTCCATCATAAAATCAGAAGTAGGAATATTCGCTGAAGATTGCACAATGTTCAGCACCATTTGAGGTTCCTCTGAATACTGAAGCAGTTGACGTTCAAGTGCAGCATGATTTTGACGATATTTTACATTCAGACTGATAGACGACAAGAAACACCCCTGCCATACAAATGCCACAAAATGACCATTTCCATCAAGAGAAATTCTAACCATTTCCCCATGACATTCAAAGACATTCCACCACCTAATCACTATTAACTTTCTTAGGAATTGAACCATGGAATTGAAACTAAACTAGATCAGCCATTTAAATACTGTGGATACAAGAGCAGGTCAGAGTTTGGGAACATTCTGGTGAGCAACTCATTTCCTGACTCTCCAAATATTGTCCACCATCTACAGGGCACAAGTCAGCAGTGTGATGAAATACTGTCCACTTGACTGGGTGAGTTCAACTCTCAGGCGCACCATCAATGTACCATAAAGTAAATGGAAGGATTTTCCATTTCTTCTTTACTCCTGTCTGTCAAAGTCTTGTTCACGTCTATTAAATTGCCCCTTAAATTACCTTGACACCAAGGAAAACAACCCTAGTCTTTCCAACCTAACTTTGCAGATTAAACATACATCATTCTTGGAACCATTTGATAAATTTCTTCTGCATTCTCTTGAGGATTATTACGCCTTTCTTAATGGGTACTGAGCATTATGGGATGCATTATTCAAGGTTCAGCATAATCTACCTCTTTTATTATACTCAATGAATTTTATGCTATTCTTGGCTAAGTCCAAGTTGTGCAAGATTTTTTGGGAGAATTTGTTATCAGAACGTCTCAGGAGTTCTGTCATCCTAAATGACCAAGCTCACCTTATTAATTATCTATCCCACCCATAGCATCTCTCATGTCTAACTTTTGCCCCACCTTGCCATGTACTGTCCCTAGAACAACTCACCACTCTGCAGACATCCCAGAATTCATTACCATGCTTTGTGTCCACCCCATCTTTAAAAGCCCATTGTGTTACTGGGGAAGAATAGTCAGTACAGGGCTGGCCTCGCACCATTCGTGACATTTGTCCCAGACATGGCAGACAGAGGAATTCATTGCCCTGCTTTGCAGACAGGGTACTGATGGACAGACTGGTGTCCATGAGGAACTTCCTCCTCCTCAAAGACCAGCACTGGAGGTCACGACACTGGATCACGTCAGCCAGCCTGATTGGAGGGTGAGCTTGCGTTTAAGCAGTCTCAGCCATCTAGAGGAATGCTCAGCATGATATGAACAAGGTCAATGCCCTTATCCATCTTTCTGCATAAGTGCCACTATCTAATCTCCATATCTCATACTCACTTTGTCTCTGCTCCCGTAACCCACCTCCTACCAAGACTCGTGTTCTATAACTCTCACCAATGGCTGAAGCATCTTCCCAGTTTACTTTCACCCATCCCAAACTCTGACACCAGTTGCTACTTATTTGCTCACGACATTTCCCCATCTACATCAAAACAACAGCTGGACACCCATTTTTGGCTGCTGTAGTACTTGCCTCATTCCAATAGGAAAACAACACATAATAGGGACCAGTATCAGAGGCTGCCCTTGACTTACATTGCTTGTATTCCTTGAACAAAGGTTATTCCCCTTGACTTGACTGAGCCCTGCTGACAACTGTATAGTTTTGTGTCTGTGCTAAACAGCATGGCAGGACAGAAATATGAGCCTGGTATCTCTGGCTGAGGTGGCAAAGCACAAACGGCAATGCAATGCGATGCTCTGAGCATCTGGGTGGAGGTACAGAGAGTTAGTGCAATGACTGCAAGCAAGAGCCCAGAAGTGTAGCCTTTTCCAGTTCTTAAGCTGGCTGAGTATCCCTGAATCCAGTAGCATTACAATAAGAGTTGTTGGTGCAGCCCAAGGTGCAACAATGAAGTGCAAAAGCAATGTGCAAGTTGATTGGAGATGTGCCATGAGACATTAAAGGCTTGCATGTGCTGGATACCAATGCCGGTAGATATGGGGTGCATCCAGCCAAGGCCAATGGAGTGTATCATGAGATGCTGGTGCCCTGTTTGCAAGATGGAGGTCCTTCAGAACAAGTGCTGACGTGCTTGCTCTGGTTTCCTTTTTGTATCTTCCCAATGTTCAGCTTAAATCAGAGCTTGGTAAGAGAGCAGCCTGAATATGTTGTGAGTTTTGGAGATATCATATTGTTTTAACAATCAATAATGAGTATCAATTTGCCTCTTACTGCTGCCTACCAAGAATCTCATCATGCTGCCCATGAAGGCAGGAAAGGTGGAGAGAGATGATCTCCATGTCAAGATTGGTCTTGTCACACTTGGTTTCCTGATTCTGCCACTAACCTTGCCATCGGCCATAGTTCTTAGACCCAAAAAGATTCTGTTAAATGTCTATATTTTTGGTACCCAATATCCGATATCTGCTAACCATTCTCTCGGGATTTCCTGATTAAAGCCCTTTTGTTCTACACACTGTTAAGAACTGTGCCATTAAGTCCACAGAGTCATAGAGATGTATAGCATGGAAACAGACCCTTCAGTCCAATTCATCCAACTGACCAGATATCCCAATATAATCTAGTCCCACCTGCCAGCACCTGGCCCATATCCCTTCAAACCCTTCCTATTCATATACTCATCCAAATGCCTTTTCAATGTTGCAATTGTACCAGCCTCCACCACTTCCTCTGGCAGCTTATTCCATAAATGTACCACCCTCTGCGTGAAAAAGTTGCCCCTTAGGTTTCTTTTATATCTTTCCCCTCTCACCCAAAACCTATGCCCTCTAGTTCTGGACTCCCAGACCCCAGGGAAAACACTTTGTCTATTTATCCTATTCATGCCCCTCATAAGTTTGTAAACCTCTATAAGGTCACCCCTCAGTCTCCAACGCTCCAGGGAAAACAGCCCCAGCCTATTTAGCCTCTCCCTGTAGCTCCGATCCTCCAATCCTGGCAACATACTTGCAAATCTTTTCTGAACCCCTTCAAGTTGCACAACATTTTTCTGATAAAAAGGAGACTGGAATTGCATGCAATACTCCAAAAGTGACCTAATCAATGTCCTGTACAGCTGCAACATGACCTCCCAACTCCAGTACTCAATACTATGACCAATAAAAGCAAGCATACCAAATGCCTTCTTCACTATCCTATCTACCTGCGACTCCACTTTCAAGGAGCTATGAACCTGCACTCCAAGGTCTCTTTGTTCAGCAACACTCTCTAGGATCTTACCATTAAGTGTATAAGTCCTGCTAAGATTTGCTTTCCCAAAATGCAGCACCTCGCATTTATCTAAATTAAACTCCCTCTGCCACTTCTCAGCCCATTGGCCCATCTGATCAAGATCCCGTTGTAATCTGAGGTAACCTTCTTTGCTGTCATCTGCAAATTTACTAACTATACCTCTTATGCTTGCATCCAAATTATTTATATAAATGATCAAAAGCAGTGGACCCAGCACCGATCCTTGTGGCACTCCACTGGTCACACGCCTCCAGTCTGAAAAACAATCTTCTACAACCACTACTTCCTGTTTGTTTTCTGAGGGATTGATAAATGGTTGATAGAACAGGAAATGACATCACCACAAACCCCAGGAACCCCATCCAGGACAAACATATAAATAGGAAGCAGGAGACAACAGCTTTGCTTCACTTGGAGGTTGCCACTGATGATGTTACCTAGCCAGGTAATGAAACGTCTGGATGTCAAACCTACAGCTCAGCGAGCAAACCTACACCCTAAACCTCAACCTGAGCTACAAACCTTCACAAACCTTGCAAAAATTACCCTTTTGTTCTTGATATATTTGTAAAAAAATCCTTTGGATTCTCCTTAACTCTATTTGCCAAAGCTATTTCATGCCCCCTTTTTGCCCTCCTGATTTCCCTCTTAAGTATACTCCTACTGTCTTCATACTCTAAGGACTTATTTGATTTATCTTGTCTATGCCTGACATATGGCTCCTTCTTTTTCTTCACCAAACCCTCAATTTCTTCAGTCATCCAGCATTCCCTACACCTACCAGCCTTTCCTTTCATTGTAACAGGAATATACTGTCTCTGGACTCATTTCTGAAGGTTCAAATTAGAGTGGTGCTGGAAAAGCACAGCAGGTCAGGCAGCATCAGAGGAGCAGGAAAATCGATGTTTCGGACAAAAGCCCTTCACCTGGAATCCTGGTGAAGGGCTTTTGCCCAAAACGTCGATTTTCCTGATCCTTGGATGCTGCCTGACCTACTGTGGTTTTCCAGCACCATTCTAATCTTGACTCTGATCTCCAGCATCTGCAGTCCTCACTTTTGCCCCTCATTTCTGAAGGCTTCCCATTTTCCAACTGTCCCTTTACCTGCGAACATCTGCCTCCAATCAGACTTTGAAAGTTCTTGTCAAATACCGTCAAAATTAACCTTCCTCCAGTTTAGAACTTCAACTTTTAGATCTGGTCTATCCTTTTCCATCACTATTTTAAAACTGATAGAATTATGGTCGCTGGCCTCAAAGTGCTCCCCCACTGTCACCTCAGTCACCTGCCCTGCCTTATTTCCCAAGAGTCGGTCAAGTTTTGCACCTTCTCTAGTTGGTACATCCACATTGAATCAGAAAATTTCCTTGTACAGACTTAACAAATTCCTTTCTATCTAAACCCTTAACACTACGGCAGTCCCAGTTTATGTTTGGAAATTACTTCTCCCTATCCCTTCTCCCAAAACACATTACCTCACATTTCACTCTATTAAATTCTATTTTTCAGCTGTCCTATTTGTGACCTGTTGCAGACTATTTGCAATATTTTAAATGTTTGCCAATCTTCCAAGTTTGGCAATATTGGAGAATTTTGTTCCATTTTTCAAGATCCAAGTCATTTTCTGCATTCTGTAGAGTGGGTTGATGATTCCAGATCCAGAGCTTCATCTCCACAACAGCAAATTAGCTTCTCTCCAGAGGCGACAATGTTTGCTTTTGGCAGGAAAGAATCCTTTGATAGAATGCAGCACTTAGTAAAATTGCCGTAGTTGTGGGTTTGTTTGCCGAACTGGGAAGTTGATTTGCAGATTTTTTTGTCCCCTGGATGTGGGTTTCCTCGCTGAGGTGGAACGTTTGTTTTCAGATGTGTCATCACCATACTAAGTAACATCTTCAGTGAGGCTCTAGAGGAAGCACTGGTGGTGTAGCCCGCTTTCTATTTATATGTTTGGGTTTCCTTGTGTTGGCAATGTCATTTCCTGTGGTGATGTCATTTCCTGTTCCTTTTCTCAGGGCACGGTAAATGGGATCCAAGTCAATGTGTTTGTTGATAGAGTTCTGGTTGAAATACCATGCTTCTAGGAATTCTTGTGCATTAAAAACTTTCAGTCTATTATAAAGCCAGAATTGGGGATAATCATTGATAATTGTGTATTATTTTCATGCTCAATTCCTCAAAAACCGAAGCAGATCCGGACAATTCAAATGGGCTGCCCAGTGGAAAATAATGTTCATGCCAGTCAAGTACCAGGTAATTCCCATCTTCACCTGGAGAGATGAGAGAAATATATTCCCTTAGACATTCAACCATTGTTGAAGTGCCCACTGTCAATATTCTGGAAGTTACTGTTGACCAGAACCTGAACGAGGCCAGACTATAAATGACATGGCTTTAAGAGCAGGTCAGATGCTCACCTCATGACTCCTGACAAAGCCTCTCCACAAAACGCAAGTCAGATGTGATGCATTACTTTCCATTTGCCTAGCTGAGATCATGTCCAAACAACACTTGAGAAGATTAATACTGTTCGGGACAAAGCATTCACTGGATTGAAACCCTACCCATTGCTGTGTAGTAATTACAAGATGCAGTTCAGAAACTTGTCAAGATTTCTTCAACACCTTCCGAATCTGAGAGCACTCCACATGACAGACCAAGGACATCAGATGCATGATTCCATCGGAGTCACATACCGTCCTGACTTGGAAACATTACAATTCTACTTTGTCATCGGGCTAAAGTCCTGATACCTCCATCTCTAATAGTACTATGGGTGTTCTTTCACCATTAGACTGCAGTTCAAGAAGGCTGTTCACCACTAACTTCTCAGAGACATTTAGCATGTGCAATAAATGCTGCAATGCCAGCCCACATCCCATAACTGAATGAAAATAAAATCTTATCTAGATGCCCATTATCAATCCCCTCAAGTATTCAGCATGGCAAAGAAACAATGAATTACTGGCTTAGGTTTTTTTATTTGTGATACCTTTCATAACCCAATTAAAATAAACGGGCTATATCAACTATATGATCAGAAAACCTAGGACACATATGTATGCTAAGCTCTATAACCCATACCTCATTAATCAGACATAATTGCGTATGACTGTGAAGGTTAATAAGATGTTCTGCACTTAGCTCTGATAAAATTAGAAATTGTAAGTTTTCCTCTGTTTTTTAAGCCAAGGCAGTTCATTCACACAACTTTGTCAGTAAAAGATAATCACCTATCACCTTTTTTATCTTCCTTGCAAAAAAAGTAATCTTCAAACCCACACGTAGACTTAAAGGTTTCATACAAAACCCATTAGCAGGCTGTGATACAGAATGTTTTAGAATCCAAACATTTAGGCATCTACCATTTCCACTCAAAGTATGTGCTGGTGAGCTGTTGCTGTGAATTGGTTTTGCTAATGAGATTTAGTTAAGACCACAGGGTACCCATTATGTAGAATATTTGATTGTCAGTTACTATAAGTTGCTGTTGGTCAGCAAACTTCAGTCTAATTTCCCGGGTGTAAATAGGAAGGGGCAAGATTGTAAGATTTCTGCATAAATCAAACAATTACAAAGCAAGGGAATAATATTTGGGTCTGAGGACCATGGCAGCATTATTAACACCTGCTGCTTCACTAATGGAGAAAGTATTCCACAATACATCAGCTGGAAATGTGTTATAGTACAATCTCTCTCTCAAAGCCATTTACTGCCAATTAAATGGCCAGAACATCCTGTTGTTTTTTCTCAGCAAACAAGTTTTTACTAAACAGTCCACAGATTTACTAAAATAGCAGAAGTTTTCAGGAGAGAGAAATATTTCCCAAGCTTTAATTTGATGGATTTCCTGCAGAATTGAAACATATTCCTTAAAAGAAACTTTGAGAAACAGCTTGCTTTTTCTATTATTCTTTCATCATAAATAAACACAGGCACAATCAGAAAAACAAACACTTAAACAGACTTAATCTGTCATTTCAAATGGAATATTTAAACCATTTCCACAGAATAGTAATCATGCAACCTTTAAAATTATTTTCATGGAAATTGAAAGTTTTTCTTTTCTCCACAGGTAACAGATATGTAGTGACATTTACAGATTGAGAACTCAGAAAAGTCAGGACACAGAGACACTGCAGGTGATCCTTCGACTGTGGACAGTTTTCAACTGAGTTCCTGAAGAACCGGCAGGGAGCAGTTTCTGTTCACAGGAAAATCACCTTAACCATAACACATTTTCTAAAATTTAGCAAATATGAGCTGTTACTGGGAAAAGTAGGCTGCTGCATAATGATTGAAGAATTCATAATGGCTGGAAAATAACTGAAAAGTGCAGTGCCCACCTCCAAGCTTAAAGCATAATCCCTGTTTAATTTATGCTATTAGCACAGATGCTCACACCCACACTCCAAATGGAGAAGTATGCTATTGATCCAGGAGGCTAAATTGGAGATTGAAGATATTTCTTATAGCATTCAATAGTGGGCGATGAGTGCTTTAAGTTACCTTGATGGCTTAGCCTATGAACAGGGAATTACAGATGGTGGGTCTGGCATTTGGGTGTCTCTTCCAGCCAAGTTAAAGGTGATCAAGAGAATCCCCACAGAAACATACACCCAACGCATTCAGGACTGAAGGTCACTGGGAGAAACTTGACTGGTTTTGAATTCCTCTGCATTTTAGAGGGGTTGTTGTGACCTTCCCTAAAAGCTTAAATCCAGCCAGTCAGTCTACAAGAACAACAAATGAACTAATTCTAAGGGACAGAATAAGTCTCAGCTAGTTTCCATAATTTTCTCTATAAAACTGATGCCTGAGGTTGACAAACTTGAATTAAGTAAAATGTGCAACCTATTCTTCATTGCCAAGCATCTGCATGCTTCAGAATTCAGGGGTTAACTGCAATCAACTCAGAAGCTGTTAGAATTATAGTCAGACTTACAGGAACATCCACATATTTGGAAGCTGCTTTCACCTTCAAAAGGAAATAGAAAGAAGGAAGATGAAAAAGTAATTTTTAAACTGAATACACACAGAAATTTTTAAATCACCGAGTAATTTTCGAGATATTAAAAAAAAAATCACTATAACATAATGGTCTATATATTCCAATAGCCAGGCAGTTGGTGGAGCAGCTGGGTCTGGAGTTACACATTAGGAACAGGTGGAATCACAGACACAGTTAACTTCACAGGAACAGCTTGAGAAACTGAAGTTCCACTGCATCTAGAACCCTCCTGAAAGTCAGAGAATTCGGAGAATCCTGCTTCAGTTAACCAGTGTTCCAGAAAGGATTAGAGGACTAAAATCTCGGTCTAACTCCTGCGTGATTATTAAATGACCCCAAACTCCACACTCACTGACCCCAAATACACTTCCCCTACAGCCCCCAGGCCTCACACAACAAACCCCACCTGAACAGACGACTCCCTCCCCAATACGATTCCACACCACCCTTCAATTGGGGCATGACAGCCTCTTTCCCTGCTGATCCAAGCTTCCCTTTGCTTCCCCCGCAGCACCAGAGCTGACACCCCCCCAATCCCCACTTGCTGGATCCAATACCTCCCCCACTTCCTGCCAGATGCAAGACATCTTTTACAACTTTACAAAACATTGGTCAGGCCCCAGATGGAATACTGTGCACAGTTCAGATTACCACACTATTCGAAGGAGATGGTGCAGAGGAGATCACCAGAATGTTACCTGGAATGAAAAGTCTCTGGATGTAAGTTTTCTCGCTGAGCTGGAAGATTCATTTTCGGATGTTTCATCACCATACTATGTAACATTATCAGCGAACCTTCGGTGAAGCCTCCACTAAAACTGGCTGGAAAATGGGAGGCTTCACCAGAGGCTCACTGATGATGTTGCTTAGTATGGTGATGAAACGTCTGAAAATGAACCTTCCAGCTCAGCGAGCAAACTTATATCCAGAACCTCAACCTGAACTACAAATCTTCTCCAAACTTGCTAATGGAAAATCTCAGTTATGAAGACAGACTGGATAGGTTGGGTTTGTTTTCATTGGAGCGGAGGCGGCTGAGGGGTGGATCTGATTGAGTATACAAAATCATGAGAGATGTAACAGAGTAGATTGTGAGAATCTGCTCTCCATGGCAGACATGTCAAAGACCGAGGACACATATTAAAGGTGGGGAGCAAGTGATTTAGAGGAGATACACCCAGAAGGTGGTAGAAACATGGCATGTGGTATTTGAGAGGGTGGTGGAGACAAATACTCTTACAATATTTAAAAAGCATCTGGATGAGTGCTTAAAATGCCAGAGCATAGTAGCGTATGGACTAAGTGCAGATTAGTGTAGTTTGACATTTGCTGGTCAGCATAGACAAGGTGGGGAAAAAGGACCTGTTTCTACGCTATATGACTCTAAGGTTCTCTATGTCACCACTAATGCACTGGCATGACACCACTATTGCACTGGCATGACACCACTATGGATGATACCACCATTGTCGCCAGAGCCGATATCCTCACTTCACTCAGGATCTAACACCTACCCCTTCCTTCTTGCTGGACCTGACATACCACTCTACCACCCTCAGCAATTATGACCTCCACAAACGCTCAATTCTTTAACCCACCACGCTACTTCCTGGCATGCTACCTACCTGGCACACTATGTGCCTGGCACCCAAACCCCTTAACCAGCTGACTCACTAATCCTACTAACCTTCATACTTATCCTTTCACAAGAGCTGTCAAGGTGGCTGGATGTACCACTAAGCATTTAAATCACACATGTCATTTACCGCTATTAAAAAGTGGGTAAGGCTCGACTCCCATCCGGCTATCCAGCACTGTTGGATTTCTGAAGGAGCCAGGATCAGAATTGCTGGCAAAAGAATGTGGAGTTCAATGCTAATGCAACAAAAGAGGAGTGGGGTGGCAATCTGACTGTGAATGGCATTCCTCAGAATATCTGAGCAAATGTCTTATTGCATTACTAAACATGAGTGAAATGGAATGTTCATTAAAAGTCATGATTGAAGTGGACTGCAGAAATCTTCAGATTATAGTAGGTTTACATGTATATATTATACACTAGGCTGGACATTAAAGATGGAGATTAATGGAGAAAACGTCAACACAACAGCACAAGTTAAATTTAGTCTTTCTTGTGAGGTAAGGTTAGCAAGGTTGAGATAAGATGAAATCTCATACATCGGTTTGTTCCACCAATTCTGTCAGATAAACAGAAAGTTGGGATATTGAGAGTTTGTGTACTAGAGGTTCTACTGTAGACCCTACAATACAAATGGAGTAGCATTTACTGAGAATATTTCCAAATATACTTTTTATGAACAAAAATAAATGACAATTTTTATATTTTGTAAATAATTCTGAGAAAAATAAATTAAGAGAAAGATATTTTTCTTACAGTGAATGACAGAAAGGATGAGAAGAGAGTCCCTTCATCGTATCTGGATAGTTTGGACAGTACTCCTTCCAAAATAGTGACAAACTAAATAGAAAATCATATTAGATTCACATTAACCAATTTAGGCTTAATGGTTCTGTTTCTTCAAATCATAACATAGATAATCATTACCTGCCAACTTAAGGTTTAACCTACGTCCTTAATTGAACTTTTGTGATTTGCTACCAACATTGTCAATAAACTGCAATAGATTAGATTAGATTCCGTACAGTATGGAAACAGGTCCTTTGGCCCAACAAGTCCATACTGACCCTCTGAAGAGAATCCCACCCAGACCCATTCCCCTACCCTATATTTATTCTTGATTAATGCTCATAACACTATGGGCAATTTAGCACGGCCAATTCACCTGACTTGCACCACTTTGGATTGTGGGAGGAAACTCACATAGACACAGGGAGAATCGCCCGAGGTGGCAATCGAATCTGGATCCCTGGTGCTGTGAGGCAGCAGTGCTAACCACTGAGCCAGCGTGCCGCCCCAAATGACAACATTAATTTCCATATTGTTGCAAATGATAACATTAATTTCCATATGAATAAAATTGTGGCCAATTGTATTATGACCATTGTTCAGTTACATTACTAAATAGACTCTTTGTCTACACATTTCCTCTAACTGAATCAAAGCAACTAATAGGAACATAGACAGTATGATTTTGAAATTCATTATTACACTTTGAAATATCGATTAATGCTTCACTGTAATGGTGATGTGTTTTACATCAACCAAGCAGCACTTAGCAACAATTATAAAGATTCCCCTATAGTCAGTAATCATTCCGTCAAACTGACAGTTGAGGCATCACATTTTAAATGTGGTGAAATCTATGAAATTGGCTGCTATCTTAGATTTAATATGACCAATATTAAACATTGCCTGCAATAAATTTTATACAGATTTAACTTTTAAGTGTGCCTTATTAAGATTTCAGTTTTCACAAAAAGCCATTTTGTACTGTACCTTTGCAACCATGAGAGTTATCATTTCTTTGACAGTTTCTTCAATTAACTCATCAATTTTAGAATGGTATTGCCGCTGAAAAAAAAACAGAATCACATGGGCAAAATGGGGCACTTACTTTTAAAACAACACACTGGCCTAAACATGTCAAATCTTCATCTATAAGAAAATGTACACAGCTTTTTCCTCCTCTTGATCATCTTCAAACACAGTGTGGAATTTTCAGACCAGTTATGGTACTTGCTAAAAACCTAGCCTTGTGCATAACTGACAGCAAGCAAGAAGCAGGCTTGGATCATTCTAATGGCAACATTTATGCATCTCTAGCAGAATTACAGGAAACTACTGGCAAAGACCTAAGACCTAATGATGCCATGTGCTTTCTTTGAGTAAGCTTGAAGAAGCTAACCCTACAGTTACAATGTGTGATGTTGACATCAAATAATTAGTCTGCTTGCTTCTCTCTGCTCTCTTTAATAATAACACACATCGTTTCCTGCAAAATAATGTTAGCATTTCTGATAAACATGTCTTAAGTGTTTGCATACTATTATCCATATATGGCCTAGAAAACAATAGTCAAATAAATACTAAATCAGCAGAAATGATTAAAAATAAGTTTTAAAATACAGTTCCTCATTTATTTAAATTATTCTGTGTTTCTATATAAACTATCCTAATAATTTGGTCTCAATAATAATTTCAAATAAATTACAATTGATATATGCTTAAGTAATTCACAAATCAACATTTAATCGAGAAGACAATGCACAGTATGACATGTGCAGAGTTACCTATTAATTTCCAGAAAGGTCTTTCAATGTGAGAATTGCTTCCTCCAGGATATAACATGTTTCTGATAGGCAACTAGCACTGACAACAATGGTTCAATTTCCCAAATACGTATTTTACAACTAAGTACCTAATCTATAATTTAACAGTTGAACAATGGCACAATTATACCTCTGCTTTGAAATTAAGCCATATTTAATATAACTTGAATTATGCACAGATGATTTTTTAATTATGAGTATTAATTAGCTTCAATTAGTTTGGAATAATGAAAGGTTTGATGAGCAAATCTGATTATAGATCATCATTCAATGAGGGTTTTCTATCAATTATTGCAAGGAAATTATTATCCTCAAACTCATAGTGCTCTAGTTCCCTGGCATTTCTCAGTCCCCCACTGGAAATGTGATGGGGGACTGGCAGACATACCAAACAAATAGTGAAAACAACCATTTGATGTCATTGCTGTGAGATTAAAACAACCCCAACAGAATTTCAAGGATTTTTTTTTTACAGTTTGCTTCATAACTGTGCCTTTGTAAATAGGGGCATAGAATACAAAACAAGTAAGTTATGATTAACATTGACAAATTACTGGTTAGACCTCAGCTGGAGCACTGTGCACAAATCTGGGCATCACATTTTAGGAAGGATACCAAGACCTTGGCGAGGGTGCAGAGGAAGATTACCAGGATAAGATCAGACAGGCTCTTCATTTAGGTGGAGGGAATAACAGAAGCTGGTATTGTTCTCCTTACAGGATAAAGGATTTAGGGGAACTTAGTGGATGCATTCAAAAATTTTGAGTGCTTTGAGAGTATAAGTGGTGGAAAACTGTTTTGGTCACTTGATGGCATTAAATAATTTATGAAAGAATTAAAAGGAAATAAGGAGGCAGAGGGTTGTTAAGATCTGAAATGGTCGAGGAGAAAGTGAGGTCTGCAGATGCTCTGAAATGCACTAATTGAAAGGTCGATGAAAGCAAATGCCATGGCAACTTTAGAAAGGTGATGGTCTTTTACAGTAATAGGGAAAAGTTGGATCGTGCAACTTAATTGGATAGCTCTTTCAAAGAGCCAGTACAGGTACAACATGCTGACTGACCACTTTCTGTGCTGTATGGTTGTTGATTTAAAATCTGAATAAAATTAAAATAGTTCAGGGATTTTCATTTCATCCTTGACTTTGACCCTTCAAATGCTTGCATTTGAATGTAAGTATCGAAATTGGACATTTGCAGAATTCTTGCTTCAAGTAAGTGCCTTCCATGTATGAACCCCAAAGTTAGCAAGGGGAGATCAGTGTAATCTTCCAATAAATAAATTACATAAATAATGTCTACAAAGAAACATAAGTTAAATTAATATCGATAGAACATTGCTGCAGAGGAGAACTGAAAATGCTTTTATATGAAACACATTTTTCTATTAATTCTGACAATTCACGAATATTAAATTGTTGCAGATGTTTCTCCAATTCAATGTCATATTATTCCAGAATGAAATTAGAGAGACTGATCGATATAGATACTTCTAGCACAACTTTAATATTCAAAAGGATTAAAATAGCTATATTAGAACATACTCTAATGTTTAAAGTACTGTACAGAATAATATGCATCTGTATATGATGTATTATTAATTTGTTTTATAAGTTATAATTTGGGAATAATGTGTTACAATTGATTCTGAATTATACTGTCAACACCTAACCGAAAATAATTATTTTCATGGAAAAGTGTTAACTTACTTCCTGGCCCACCTCCATGCTGCAAAGCTTTGTGGACTGTGTCTTGGCATCCACCATCACATTAAACATGGTGCATATTGACTGTGGGACACGGAAATCTGTTGACCTGCTTGTCTTCTGTAACTTGGCTTCAAATGCAATCCTAGTCCTATCAAAGAAGAGATTGTTTTGAAATCTGAAGTAGTGTCAGGGGCCATCTGTTAGGAGCATGTTTATAAGCATACAAATAGTACTTTTTATTCAAAAATGTTAATTATTTGCATTATGTATTCATCAGAGCTTTATAGGAAAAGTCTTAATTGCAAATGACATTCAAACATATCTTCCTAATTTTTGCATATTCCAGTCTAGAATATATTAATCATTATAGTCATTTACTTTTACCTGGAATGAAACTGGTTGAGCCACTCCTAAGATTCTAACCTCATCTTTCAGCCACTTCTCCAACTAGTGATGGAATCTTGATGAGGAGTTGGGGACCCACCCTTCCCCAGCTGCACAGCCAGTGAAGGAACAGCAAAGGCTAGCAGAATCAGACTCCAATCAGGCAGTGTGGTAATTCCAGCAGCAACCAGTGAAGCTCTTGACCAATCCTTAATAAGCCTCCGGGTTTCAGTTAGTGTTGGGGTTGGAAGGGTGAACATGAACTTTTCTGTCAGAACTTAATTCTATGGATATGGCAAAGTGGCAGGTATTGAGTATTCTACCACTACCCCATCTAATCACAGTCTCTTCCACGTCCAAGTTAATCACTTCTGCCCTATGTTATTAGGGAACATTCCTATGCAATATGCAAATCATATTTCATTTGTTAGTGAAAACATAACATGCAGTTGTTGACTGACAGGCTATGTCAAGCATGTTGCTGTAGTATAGCAAAGGCATCTTTCTTTCTAAATGTGCAATTGCTAACCATACTTAAATCTTATGATAATTCATTAAATAGGGATTATGGTCTCAGATGAATACTTGTTGGATTTGTTTTCCATTGCTTTGAAGAAAGGCTAACCTCTTAACACATGACTCAATCATATCACTGGACATGAGCTTTAGTCTTTGCTCCAGATGTTTTGCAAACTCCTCCTCTGGCCAATGCAGATCTCTAATGAAGGTCTGCAGAGCATCCAACTTCCAGAACAGATCTTCTGATGTTCCTGAGCCATTGCTGAAAAAAAGAGGAAAAATATTCATCACAAACAGTGTCAGGCCACTGACACCAATTATGGAGACTGTAACTCAATGCCTGGGGTGCACAGCAGTCTTAAGCAAAGGAAGAATGTTGGGCATAAGGTCTCCACAGTCAGAGATTGGATTTTTTTTTATCATACACCTTATCTGGCTTGTAGTCTCATGCTATGTAAACACTTAAGAATTCATCCAACTGCAAAGGAAAAGTTTTAGAAATTGTGGAGAACAAGTCAATTAATTAAAAGTGTATGGTAAAAAGTAACCTGGGATTATAACCACGTGTGGTTATTTTGTGTTGTGATTTCATGCATACTTGACATATCTTTCAAAAACAAAAACAACTAGCTGCTGGGGATCAGGTGGCTTAGTGGTAACTAGTGGTGGGCGAGGGTTTGCTATTCCCTTGACCTGTAACAATTTAGGCCCCTCAGCCAATAGCTGTCATATTTTGGGCCATTCTATGTATATAGTTTTGAAATACTCGAATATGCATCTCCTTAGAAAATCCTGAAAAGCATCGGAATATGGAGGCTAATAATGACCAATACCGTTTGGTGATATGTACCCAAGTAATTCAGATTTCTAGCAGCTTGGCTTCACTGTGAGATTTGAAACACATTTTCTTGTCTCATAAAATGCATCCTCGCAAACCACTAATGCCAACACTGTACTTTTTTTTTTAGATGTTGTACACACCATGCATTACCATTAATGCTGGCATCATCTTCAGAAACAACATATGGCAGCGTACGTTTCCAATGTGATGGATGCCAGCTGCACTGAAGTAATGAATGCTTCAGAGCGAGGAGAAAGCTACTGTGGGATGAGACCATATCCCAGCATGCCAAGGTAACCCTCACCTTGTGGGAACTCTGTGGTGACAGGAACATATTCCTAAGAGGTTTTTGTTTTGGGGATTTTTATCAGCAGTATACTGAAATTACGTTCGAGTCATTTATCTACCGTGTGAAAGGCTTTGGAAATATTTCATTGGAAAGATTGGAAATAGTCCAGTTCCATTGGAAAGATATAGCATCAAACATTTTGTAATCTACTTAATTTTGACATAACATATCCATGTCACAACAAAGCACTTTCTGTGAGCATACTGATGTTTAAAGTCAATACTTCTGGAGAACCAAGAATACAACCACACAATCCAGGATTATAAACTCCATGTGCTATTAGTCTAATTTCTCTCAAGCACTATAAAAAGTACACTCCATCCTTAACAAAATAAATCTCAAGAGCCCAGTTCTGTGCGTGTTATAATGATTTCTATAAAGGTCTCATAATATAATATATATTGCAAGTAAATTGAGAGACATCATTCAGTATTCTAAAATCTGAGGTAGTGCTAAAACAGAGAGCCTTGTAATGAGAATGGGGTGAACTATAATTAGGTATCATTGTGGTTGTGAACTTAGCTTTCCTGTAATGATTGATCCATATCTTTCCAAACTATCACACAGCATGCAAACAGAGGAAAATGGAAACGTAGTTATGTTTTCCATTTTCGCGCATTTCCTAAACTAGTCTTCCACATAGTCAACCCGGCATGAAAATGCTTTTTATTGTTTTTGGAATGATTCCACTTTGCAGTGCCGTATCCTGTGCTTTGAGCAATTTAAACACATTTAAACTGTTAAATGTGCATTCATGTTAACAACTTTACACATCACTTTGTTAAAATGTTTCCTTTTAAATAATTCAAATCAGGGGCATTTACAAAAATGCAAAAATTATAAGGCATCAACCATTGTTGCAAATGAAAACTAAACCTTTTGTTCTGTTTCTTGTATAAATAATTCCTATTTATACAGTAGTGCTATTAGCAGCCAAACACTAGTGTAGTTAAACCACTGGATATCATTTCTCACTCACTGAGATTTAGGAGTGCTGAATTCTGCCTTAGCATAACCAATATTAAAGCTTCTCCAGGTACTTTTGATAATCTGTCAGACACTGAGTAGTGTAATGAGATGTTTACATGCTTGGTATGGCAAAGATGTGGCTTGCAACCACAGAGGAGCTGTGCTAGAACTGCATAGTTTTATAAATTCATCAGTGTTGTGTGAGACCTGCTGAGTTGTATATTGGCTATATATGAAAATGAAAAACACTGCTGAGAGAATTTTCTACTCTCAATACAGGCAAACATCTTTGAGTTAGATTTTTATTAGGTACAGGTTTCCAAGTTATATTTTTGCAAAATTTGGGGAAGAATGTTTGTTCCAAATTGCAAATATTGAAAATATTTATAAATGAGGAAAACGTAATATTAACTTTCTAAGTATGGAAATGGATTATTGATTATTTTTATTGTGAAAAATAATAAGGACATCATCACTGAAGGGTTGAATCATTTCTGCTTTAATTTGTTCTTGCCTACTTACTTAATTGCAAACAACGAAATAAAGGACAGATTCATGCCAGGTTACTATAAGCGAGAAATCAGACCTAACGTGTATTGAATACACACTCAGCATCATATATATTGGCGATCCATGACGAAGCAGAAAAACTAGGCATTTGTGGGAGGTTAACTGGTAGATTTGGTACTTTGGGGAGATTCACATTTGGTAGATTCACATTGGGAAGATTACTTGTTAAACTCCTGTGGAAGAAACAGACAGAAAGAAAATACCATAACAGTGACAATGTAGATGCAGATGTGGAAGCATGTATGACACCCCTAAATAAATCTGCAAAACTACTAAAAACTTCACAGCAATTACAACTCATTACCAACAAAAACTCATGTTACTTAAGCATGTGAAATGTAGGTTTGCTGTGGATTTTCTGACTCTTGCAGTAGCAAGAAGCAAGCAAAGTTAGAGGAAATACGGGTACCACACATCAAGAGGCTTAGAAGCAAATAGGAAGATTATTGACAGAAACAAAAATCATAGCTTGAGGCATGAACAATGTTATTACATCTAAATAATCACTAAATGAAAATAATCTTTGTTTGTTCTCATGTTCCATGAATGTGGTGTATTTCTTAATTTGTAAACATAGTTCTGCCTTTACAAGTATCCCCTCACCAGAATAATGAAACTTTATGTTATTTCAATTTACTGGAAAAGCAAAAATCATTTTTTACTCCCAAGAATAGTCAAATTTCAAAACCATTATGCTAATCTATAGAAGTATAGAAAAAAAATCACAACCATTGTGTTACAAATATATTTAGGAAATGTCTCATTCTAGAACTATCAAGTAAATTAATATATTTTGTTAGAGACACAATAATCACAAAAATAGGATAATGAGGATCTTTTGTGTACTAATTTGTCATCAGATTTAATTGGTTTATATGCATACAATGTATGGTTCATGGAAATACAAGTTAAAGACAACACTTTGGAATTAATATAATTTGTGTTTTTAAAATTTTGAATTGATACAATATATGAAATAACTAAAAATCAAAATCATTCCTATGTCAGTGCAGCCAAAAATAAATCACTAATGGAGTGAAATACAAATATTCAGAATTCCTAACCATGCTAGGAACAACCCTTATTTTTATGTTCTGGGCATATAAAACCACAAATGGTACATTTCATAAGAGAAACAGACACTGCATTGGGACCAGAAGATCTAACTAACCTTCACACCTGACTACACGTCAATAAAATGAGTACTTCACTACAGATAACTTCGAAGTAACCTGTTCAGAAATGTTATCACACACTCCTGGTGCGGGTTGGTCTTGAAACCGAATCTCCTTGCTTATGAAAATCTGAACTAGAGAAACTCAGTCTGAGTGCGGGTTTATTCATATTATTTTAATAGTAATACCACCATGATGTTAGAAAGTGCATCCTCTAACAATGTAGTTACCCGTTGACGTTTACATGTCTCCGTGCAATGGCTATTCTCAGTTTGATAATAGATTCACTTCATTTGAGTTACTGATCCCTGGAACAGTGCAAGCAGCAAGCCTTGGAACAGCATGTGGGCTGCGCACCCCAGAACACCAAGAGGACCAAGTACTGGAGCAACGCTTGGGCTAAAAGCCTTGGATCAGCGCCAGGAAGCAGTCCTGGAGCAGCGCATGGGCTGCGAACCCTGGAACAGCTGAGTAGCGAGCCCTGGAGTAGCGCCTGGGCTGCTACCACCAGAAAGGTGTGGGCAGTGAGCCATGGAGCAAAGTGGGGAAGCAACCCCGGAGCAGCGCACAGGGCGGAGGCCGACGAGGGGTAAGCGATCGTGGAACTTATCTTGAAGCAGCTGAGTGCCGGTGCAAGTGGAATGGAGGCTTACAGCAGAGCGGGGCTAAGTGTTGGATTGCAGTCTGGTGCGGGTAGTTAGATCACATGCAGAGGCCCTGAGCTGAGATGCTATAATGTAATGTTTATTTGAAATGTCCTATCTTACTTAATGTCAACCTTTTAATGATGTCCTATTTTAAATTATTTTTAAACTCTAAAGTAATGCAACTAGTTTTATTCTTCGGTTGTATCCAACATTTGTACCTAGGTAGTTGTGGCTAAGATGTCACTATAAGAGGCAGACATTGTAAAAGCTTTTCACTTTACTCCTACAAAGATGTACACAGGACAACAAAGGGTATTCTATTCTATTCTATTCTATTCTGAGTATCTGAATTTAAAAGATCCAAGGTTTAGCGCTGTATACACACACACTGATGCCTTAGACTCATACCAAGTACCAAAATAAAGATTTAATCGGCAATAGTAAAGATCAACCTGATCAACCGAGGAGGTTCTAGTTCTCTTACATTATCAGTTCTTAACCTGCAAATTGGCATTTATTCAAAAAACTGAAAACAAAAATCAGCATCTTTCTTCAGATAAATAATTTCTAAACAGCACTCAGGCTACAGTAGCCTCAGTTTTGTAGTGGGACAGTCTGCCTATGAATTATACCATCAAAGGCTGTCAAGGTATGTATTGACTGCAAACTCTGACATTCATTTGCATTATATTTAGATCACTGTGCCCTCTTCAGGCACAACTGGGGACAGTCATCAGAGGAAACCTGGGTTCCATTTAGAGGCAAAATGGGGAATGAATCAACTTTTTCTCTGAATTACTACAATTTCAGGCAGTACTGGCGGAAGGGCAGATGAAAACAGGTTCTATCTACTGATTAATACTGATAACTACTATAAAATGTGATATAGTTTTCGCATAAGTTCAGCAATATTGTAAAGTCAAATCACAATGCACAGCTGGAATCTCTAATACTTAGCAAAGTATTGAGAATATATACTCCAAAAGCAAATTACAGAGATACTTATTTGTATAGATGTCAGGAATACATGGAGAACAAGCCATTTGGAAGTTCTAGCCAGAACTGGTTCGAAGATAGAAGGCAGGGGGAGGTGATGCAGAGTTGCTTTTCTGACTGGAGGCCTACGACCAGCAGTGTGCCATAAGGATCGGTGCTGGGTGCACTGCTTTTCGTCATTTATATAAATCATTTGGATGTGAACATAGGGTGTATAGTTAGCAAGTTTGCAGATAAGACTAAACTTGGAGGTGTAGTGATCAGTGAAGAAAGTTACCTCGGAATACCACAGGATTTTGATCATTTGGGTCATTGGGACGAGGAGTGGTAGATGAAGTTTAAATTAGAAAAATGCGAGTTATATCAGCACAAAATTAGTAGAGCCGGGGAGGGAAAACCAGTAGGAGTGATTTATTTTCAGAAAGCTTTTGATAAAAGTCCCATTTCAGAGGTTATTGTGCAAAATCAAAGCATATGGCATTGATGGCAACATATTGGCATGGATTGAGAATACAGGATTGAGGTACAGGGTGTATACAGGATCAGAGATTAGGAATACATTTGTCATTTTTGGAGTGGAAGGCAATGACAAGTCAGGTACTGCAGAGTCTAGACTTTTGTGCTCAAGTCAAAAAGTGAGATTTGAGCCCGTAACCTCTGGCTCAAGGAACATGAATACTGCCAACTAAGCGATAGCTGACCCCTACAGAAGATCTACCAAGACGACGAAGAAGCCCAGATTGATCATTTTTAAAGGCTTCCTTTATGGCATTAAAATCAGCTGGAGTGCTCCTGAGTGTTTTACAAGAGAAGCTGTGGCTTTCCCTGCCCTGGATTTCCCTAAACCCCCATCTCTCAAAAGACTCTCACCAAATGCTCTGATCCATTCCTACTCTCAGGCCAATCATTTGGCAGGGGCTGCAGGATTTTCCCAGAGGCAGTGGTCAATAGAATGATAATGAAGCTTGTGATTAAAATCCTGACCTCGCTCCGTCGCAGGCAGGCAGTAAATTAAATCACTAGTGTGCTTTCCATTTGCAGACCAGCTGCGAGTTAAAATCCACTTCCTGCTTTTGGCAATTCCCATTTGAAATGACATATTTTGATCCTGATCTGCCGCAGAGCAGCAACCGCTTTTGGATCATCACTCAAACTTTTCTATATCCAAGTCAAGAGGGGCAATTGGAGAGAGGTGGGAGTGGGTATTGTCATTGGCGTGTTACTTCAGGAGGTAGACTAAGTTTTCATCAGTCTAATATTTTCTGGGTAACTATTCAGGCAAATATTCCAGAAACAATACAGAATCTCAGTTACAAAAGGTACCAGGGAGCAAATGCCCTATGCAAGTAGAAACGTCTTAGGCAATTATCACAGAGTTCAGTCATTGGACCTTCATAGGGTTCCAATAAAATCTTGAGTTCTGTGTCCTATCTCTGTCATTCTGGAGATTAGAAATTTTGGGCCATAATTTTCAGATTTAAGGTAGATTGTTTTGCAAGCTTGTAAAAAGTTTTATTAAGTCCTCAGTTTACAGAATGTACAAATCTTTGCATCACCACTGTATAATCAGTAAAATGTCTTAAAAGGGATATAACTATAATTGAGCTTCACTGTGGAATGTTGAACCAAAAGAAGTCTACTTGACTGAACTGCTGTTAATATTTTTATTCAGTATTTTTCTTTTATTTTCCTCAAATTATTGGGTCATGTGCCCTTTGACTTACAATTCACATAATTACTGTTCATGTGAGAGTCTGACCAATGAGTGCTGGCAGGTTAGTTGTCTATTAAGGAACCTTAGCTAATTCCCTTTTTATACTTAGTTTTCACTGAGTTAGACTTGAAGTGGAGTCACTTGAAAGTGATTATGAATAGGATCTCTTGTGATTTTCTCCCCTGTCTGCAGACAAGAAGTGCACACACCCAATAAAAAATTCTCAAACTTCAGCAGACAAAGCATTGTAAACTTTAATTGTTAGAATGGATTCTCCATCTCTAGTTGTCTAGAAAGCATAAGCCTAGAGTCATATGAAAGCCACAGTGACTAACAGAGGGAAATTCACATTTCTGATAAATATTAGTGCATCAGTTCAATGTTTACAACAAAATATTTAATTTGCAAATCATAGAGTCAGAGAAACTTAAGGAAACTGAAGGCCATCACACATTATGGCTGTGGTGGCTTATGGAAAGAGCAGCAATATTTACTCCCACACTAGCTTTTTACCCATTACCTGGCAAACCCCTCATCCTTAAGTAAGTATCCAACTCACTTTTAACAACTTTTATGTAATTGGCTTTCACCACTTGTTCAGGGAGAGCATTTAGCTCCCACTAACTCTCCAATAGTGAAAAAATCTTATCTGCCCTCTAGATCTTTTGCCAATGATTTTAAATCAATGACATTTGGTTGCTGATTCACTCACCAGAGGGATGACTTTTCTCCACCTACTTAATCAAAACCTCTCATCAACTTGAAATATATTCAACAGGGCAACTACTAACCTTCTTTGTCTCAAGAGAACTGTCCTAATTTTGCTAAACTTTCCACAAAACTGAAGCTACTCAACCCTGTTAACATCCTGGTAACCCATCACTGTTTCCTTGCTTCATCATCTTTTCAAAAGTGTTTACATATTTTCTGGAATGTGGTGCGAGAAATGTATGTAATACTCCAACTGAAGGATAACCACTGATTGACAAGGTTTCAGCAAGGCCTCTTTGTTTTTATATTCATTGCTATTTCTTATATATCCAAGTAATCTACATGCTTTTTTAACCAACTTATCGACTTCCCATGCCAGCTTTAAGGATTTGTGAATATGAATACGAAGACCTCTCTACTCAGCTGCATTTTACAGGATTATGCCATTTATAAAATACTATCTTTCCATGTCAGTCTTCCATTCATCCTTTCTAACTTGTTGAATTCTGTCTGCCATGCTCCTACATATTGCACCACCTGTCGATGTGATCCTGAAACCTATAACTACCCTCAACCCTGTTAACTATCCAAGTTTCATATTATCTGCAAACTTCATAAGGTTGCTCCTGAAAGTAATTTATAAAAAATTGACATGAGTAATGAACCCAAATTGATCCTTAGGAAACATCAGTCCATACATGTCTACTTCATAAATATGACTTCATTAAAGAATTCAATCATGTTTGTTATGCACAGATTGTCTTTAACAAATTCATACTGATTCTCCTTGGTTAACTCATACCTTTTCAAATAGAAGTTTGATTTGCTTTTGATAATAGTTTCAAATAACTTTAAAATCTTGTTGTTAGGCTGACAATTTACAGTTTCCTGTTTGTTTAAATTCATTAAATTCAAATTCTGGCTGTTGATAGCTAAGCTAGCATTTATTGCCCATCTCCAATTGCTGTTAGGTACATGGTGCTGAGCTACAGCTCTTTGAATCACTGCGGCCTGTGTAATGCAGACATCTATTGTGCTTTTAAGGAGGATGTCTCAAGATTTTGACCCAGCAGCAATGAAAGAACTGCGATATATTTCCTCGTCAGGATTGTGTGTGTTTTGGAGAGGGCCTGTTACAGACAGTGGTCCATCATGTTTCTGTTGCACTTATTCATCAAGTTGGTAGAGGCTTTCAAGGCCTTTGGGTTTCAAAGGCACAATCTAATGGGTCTTGGTGAGCTATTGAAATGCATAAATGGTATACACTGGTACTACTGAGGTCAGAGGTGGAGTGAGTGAATGCTGAAGCTATTAGATCAAACAAGCTGTTTTTTTCCTGGATGGCACATGCTTTTTGAATGATAGTGGAGTCACACTCATCCACACAGGTGGTGAGTATTGCATCACACTCCTGACTTGTGTTTTACAGATGGACAATAGTTTTTTGGGGAGTCAAGAGGTAAGTATCTGCCACAGAATTTACAGCTTATCACTTGCTCTTGTAAGTGCAGTATTTATATAATTGGTCCAGTTCAGTTTTTAGTCAATGGATATTGATAGAGGGGCAATCCAGCAGTGATTACACAATTGAATATCAAGGGAAATACTCAGATTCTCTCTTATTGGAGATAGTCATTGCATGGCACATGTGTAGATGGCAGTGAAATGTATGGTGCAAATGTTACTTAAAATCCCAAGCCAGAATGTGGTCTAGGTCCTGTTGCATTTGGACATGGACTGCACCAGTATCTGAGGAGTTGTGAATGGGGTTGAACATTGTGCAATCATCAGCGAACATCTGACCTCTGTTCTTATGATGGCGTGGAAGTAATTAATTAAGCAGCTGAAGATATTTGGGCTGAGGATACTACCCTGAGGAACTACTGCAGAGATGTCCTATGCCTGAGCCAATTGGCCTTGCATAATCACAATTATCTTCCTTTGAGTTGACTTCAAACAATGCATAGTTTTCCCAAATTCCTAGTGACTCACGTTTTGCTAGGGCTCCTTGGTGCCACCATCACATGTTACTTTGATGTCAAAGCCAATCACCTTCACTTCATCTCTTTTATCCATGTTTGGACCAGGATTGTAATGAGGTCAGGAGCTGATGGCCTGCAGGAACTCAAACTTAGCATCTCTGAGCAAGTTATTGTTTAGTAAGTGCTACTTGAAAGCATTGTCAATTCCACCCTTTGTCATTTTGCTGATGATTGAGGGTGCACAGAGAGGTCATGTTGGATTTGCCCTGCTTTTTATGAACAGGACATATCTGGGCAATCTTCCCCATTGTTGGAAAAATGCCAGTGTTGTAATTTACTAAAACAACTAGGCGAGGGGCTTGATTAGTACTGGAGCACAAATCTTCAGTACTATTGCCAGAATGTGATCACAGCCCTATACCTTTTGCTGTATTTTGTATTTTCAGCCATTTCTTATTATTACATGGAGTGAATCAAGTTGACATTCGAGACTGAGGAGTAAGCTAAGACTGATCGTCCACTTGACACTCGGCTTAAGATAGATACTAAATGTTTCAATCTTGTCTTTTGCACTGATGAGCTAGGCTACTCCAAGATTGATGTTGGGGATATTTATGGAATCTCATTTTCCAGTGAGTTGTTTAATTGTCCACTGCTATTCATGACTCCTTATGCTGCTTTGTATGCAAGTAGTCATGTGATGTAACTTCAATGGATAGACACTTCTTTGTTTCAGTCATGGCTGGTGCTGCTGTTACACATTTAATTGGTGGTAATGGAGAAAGGGAGCTCGGCCAGGTCATGAGGTTATTAGATTAGATTAGATTCCCTACAATATAGAAACAGGACCTTTGGCCCAGCAAGTCCACACCGACCCTCTGAAGAGTAACCTACCCAGACCCATTCCCCTTTCACTCTACATTTACCCTGACCAATGCACCTAACACTATGGGCAATGTAGCATGGCTAATTCACCTAACCTGCCCACCTTTGGATTGTGGGAGGAAACCAGAGCACCTGGAGGAAACCCATGCAGAAAAAGGGGGGAGAATGTGCAAACTCCACACAGACAGTCACCTGAGGTGGGACTTGAATCTGGATCCCTGGCACTGTGAGGCAGCAGTGCTAACCACTGAGGCAACATACCACCCTAAATAGATTGTGGGTGAATATAATTCTGAAGCTATGAATAATCAAGAATGTCTCATGGATGACCAGTTTTGAGTTGATAATGCTAAGCAACATCCCTCTCCCCTTACTTGAATAATGGGATAACATTAGCAAACCTCCAATCCTCGACTACCCTAAAGAGGATTAAGATTGTAATCAGTTCTTCTGGTATTTGCATTCCATAGAGATCATGGTATTTATCAACATTTGGTGCCATAGACATTTTTAATACACCAAATCTATTATTGTTGTATCCATAACCTCCTTCTCCTTGTTTAATTGCAAGTTTCGTACCATCCATTCTGTTAGTGGGGGCAGATACAAAACACTGGTTTAATATTTTTACCATTGCCTCTGCCTCACACAAATGATCATGTTTAATGAAGTCAATTTCCCAACGTTTCAAAAACTGAACTCAGAACCTAATAACTAAGCTACTGTAGAACCTTTCTGGTCATAATGGTTTGGTTTCAGGATGAAGAGTTTGAAACTGAGTAATTAGAGGTCAGTGAGAAAAATGCCACTGTAAGGTTGTAATTCCTTTATTCCCTTGCGTAATTTTACTGGGATGAAGATACTTTGGCCCATTAATTTAGATTGCTAAATGTTATGAAGGAAATAATATTCTCAACAGTGCACTAAATAACTGGAAGGATAGGAAAGTGGTGATGTAGTAGTAATGTCACTGGACTGGTAACCCGGAATCCCAAGCAAATGTTCTGGAACATTCCAAGCACCTCACGAAATATGAACTCAATAATCAAATCTTGAATAAGAACATGTTTATATATTTAGAATATAGAATCTCCATGGTGTGGAAACAGGCCATTCAGACCAACAAGTCTACACCAACCCTCTGAAGAACATCCCACCCAGATCCATTCCCCTACCTATCCCGGTAACCGTCCATTTCCTATAGATAATGGACCTAAACTACACATCCCTGAACACTATGGGTAATGAAAGTGGAGTCGCAGATAGATAGGATAGTGAAGAAGGCGTTTGGTATTCTTTCCTTTATTGTTCAGAGTGTTGAGTACAGGAGTTGGGAGGTCATGTTGCGGCTGTGTAGGTCATTGGTTAGGCCACTGTTGGAATATTGCGTGCAATTCTGGTCTCCTTCCAATCGGAAAGATGTTGTGAAACTTGAAAGGGTTCAGAAAAGATTTACAAGGATGTTGCCAGGGTTGGAGGATTTGAGCTATAACACCCAGTTGGAGGCTGAAGCGTGACCTTATAGAGGTTTACAAAATGATGAGGGGCATGGATTGGATAAATAGACAATGTCTTTTCCCTGGGGTTGGGGAGTCCACAACTAGAGGGCATAGGTTTAGGGTGAGAAGGGAAAGATGTAAAAGAGACCTAAGGGGCAACATTTTCACATAGAGGGTGGTACGTGTATGGAATGAGCAGGTGGGACTAGATTGGGTTGGGATATCTGGTCGGCATGGATGGGTTGGACTGAAGGGTCTGTTTCCGTGCTGTACATCTCTATGACTCTAATTTAGCATGGCCAATCCACCTAACTTGCACATTTTGGATTATGGGAGGAAACTGGAGCACCCAGTGGAAACCCATACAGATACAAGGAGAATGTGCAAACTCCCCACAGACAGCCAGCTGAGGCTGGAATCAAACCTGGGTTCCTGGCACTGTGAGGTTGCAGTGGTAACCCCAGAGCCACCGGGCCGCACCTGTAACCATTGTTGATTGTTGTAAAACCCATCTGGTTCACTAATGTCCTTTAGAGAAAAAACTTTGTTGTCCTTACTTGGTCTGGCTTACATGTGACTCCAGACACACACCAATGTGGTTGACTCTGAATTGTCCATGGATAATTATGGATAGGCAATAAATGCTGGCCTAGCCAGTGATGCTGACATCCTTTGAATTACTGAACACAAAATATATGAGAGTAATTTTCACTGAGGGTATCAGTGGAAAAACTGTCACTTGTCTTTTGGCCCTGCACACCCTGTCCAATTTTAATTTTTGTTAACTTAAATGGAATGGAAAGTTGGGATAGGAGTTATAACCTCATTGATAATCAGAAATTTTCTGCTGCATTCCAAACAATGATGACCCCCAAGGTTTCTAATTCATGTATCTTTATCCATTGCTACTTTACATAATTCAATATGTGTATGCTTAATTAAGTTTGCAGTTTTAAAACTTAGTCTAGATCTGAAGCAATAAATAAACAATTTGGGCTCTAATGATACTTGGATACTTTAAATCAATCTGTTCTGATTTTTTGCGACACACCACAGGAGTAAATGGGTGTTGAATCCAGGCCCTCTGGCTTGAAACTAGAGACACTACCGTAGCACCATCAGAGTCCTACCTTTTCCCTTTCAAGTTTCTGATCAGAACTTTGGTATTTTACCTCAAAACGCTTCTCTTTTGCTTTCTAATTTAAATTCACTTCAAGCTCTCCTATCAAAATTATTTCCCAACTTGATCTCACTAAAGTAACAACCTGAGTTTTGATTGGCATTGCAGCACTCAGACTTTCCAACCACGAGTTTACTTGCTGGTTACATGAACTGAAAAAGTGAATCACTGCCAAACTGCATAATTCTTGAGTCATGCTCCCCACTTGTGGCAAGTATAGGTTTTGACGGTCTTTACATTTGCACACTGTTTTCAGAATAGGCACTGGAGTTTCTTCAACATCTGCAGTCCACAAGGGATTGGGTACACTTATGGTGGTGCTCGAAACAGAATTCTAAGACAGTGTACCAGCATAATAATCGTTCCAAAACAACATGGCAGTTTACTCGAAGAGGATCTGACCGATATCTGTGTTCTCATTAATCTGCTGGCCTTGTCCTTCTAGGTGGCAGTGGGCACAGGTTTGGAAGGTACTGCAAATTGTTGTGAATTGTGGCAGTGCATCTTGAGATTATACACACTGGTGCCACTGGTTATCAGTGCCGGAGATGGTGGTTGGATGTCAGTGAAGCAGGTTGTTTTCCCTGGATGGTTTCACACTTTTTCAGTGTTGCTGGAGCTGTATTCATCCAGGCAAAAAGATTGCATTCTATCATGATTTGTGCTTTGCAGATAGATGGACCTAATTTGGAGAGTTAGAATCTGAATTACTCACTGCAGAATTCCTCACCTCTGACCTTTTGTAGCTAAAGTATATATGTGGCTAGTCTAGTTCAATGTTTGGGAGAAAGTGAGGACTGCAGATGTTGGAGATCAGAGTTGAGAGTGTGGTGCTGGAAAAGAACAGCAGGTCAGGCAGCTTTTTCAGCGCCACACCCTCGACTCTTGTACAATGTCTGGTCAATGGTGACTCTACAATGTTGATAATGGAGATTCAGCAATGGTAATACCATTTATTGTCACGGGGAGATGGTCAGATTCTGTCTTGTTGAGTCTCTGTTCATTGTTTAAGTGTTTACTATTGTTCAAGTGTTTACTATTGTTCCTGACAGATGCAGAAGGAAGTCAAGATTAGAGTAGTGCTGGAAAAGCACGGCAGGTCAGGCAGCATCTGAGGAGCAGGAATCTGCCTAGATGCAGTAGGAATGTAGAGCTTCAGTCTGCTCCTTTGATTGAATGATTGCTTAACACTGTTCGTTGGATACTGCTTTGGTTGTTTTGTGTGTAAATAGTCCTGCATCGTGGCTTCACCAGGTTGACATCTCAACTTTAGGCACACATCATGCTGCTCTTTGCATAACCTCCTGTACTCTTCATTGAACCAAAGTTGATCTCTGCCTGTCTGTAAAGGTAATTTGGTGGTTATGCTGAGTCATGAGAAAGTTGAGTACAATTCTGCTGCTGCTGATGGCCCACAGTGTCTCAGGGGTGCTCAGCTTTGAGTTGCTGAATCTGATCAAAATCTGCCCCATTCAGCTCATTTAGAAATGAGGCGGAGGGTATGCTGAATGTAAGGATGGGACTTTTGTCTCCAAAGGGACTATGCTGTGATCATTCCTATTAATACTGTCAAGGATAGTTACATTTGCCACATGCATTGCTGGTGTTCAACATGGAATACTGACTCATCAGCTGATGGGGCGTGGTCATGTTCAACCTGATCCCATAAGACTTCATCGGGTCTGGAGACAATTTGAAGATCACTGGGGAACTCTCTCCCATGTCTGGTGGGTCTATCCTGTTGGTGGGACAAGATATGCCCAGGCATGGTGGTGATAAAGTAAGATTTGGTGAATGTGAGAATGACTATGTCAGAATGTTGATTAACTAGTCCCTGTGACACTTCTCTGAATTTTGGCACTAGCCCCCAGATGTTCTTAAGGATGACTTTGTTGTTTGACAGGCTGCTTGCACTCTTGTCGTTTCTAGTGCCTAGGTCAATGATCCTTTCTAGTTTCATTCTTCCTTTAGGCTTTTTTGTGTGTTTGATATGAGTAGTTTGATAGGCCACTTCAGAGGGCATTTAAGAATCAACCACAATGCTGCAGATCCTGAATCATAGGTTGGCCAGATCAGGTAAAGAAAATGGATTTCCTCCCCTTAAAGATATTAGTGTGTTAGATAGCCTTTATAACAGTGGTTTTATGATCACCATCAGGCTTGCTTTCATTTCTGCATTTATCTTAAACTCCACTGGCTGCCATGGTAGGATCTGCACCACGTCTGCAGAATATTAGCCTGGCATTCTGGATTACTGATCTATCAATCACTATGTCATTGTCCTCCCTATTTATTAAGAGCTAGGGAAAGTAATCCATTGAATAGGAGTTAATAGTGATAATGTGGAACCAATCAAAACTTAATAAGTAAAATATGTATAGCAAACTAAAAGCATTTCAATTTTACAACTTAGACTTTTCCTTTAAGTTGAACATTGATTGTTAATTTACTTTTGCATCAAGGTGCTATGCTTCTTCACATTAAAAAAAATATATCCTGGTATTGGAAATTTGGTCACAATGTGTTAATCTTAATCCATCAGCATCCAAACCCAAAATATATCAAAGGATGTGCCCTTACTTTACAGGTTCCCATGATTCTCGGTCAAAGCCCCTGTGAATCGACTGTGCAATTGATGACTCCATCAGGTCGACGTATCTAACCACAAGAGGAGCGAAGACATCTTGAAGGTGTTTGTGGAATTTTCCATTTAACAGATTGTCTAAAATTGAGAATTAAGGAACAGATTTATTAATTTGTATTACTGGGAACACAGAAGATTAAAGTGGGCTACTCAGTCCCTCGTGCCGACTCTACTTTTTAATTAGATCATGACTGAGCTCAACCCACTTATGCTTCATAGCCCTGAAACCATTCACAAAAATCTATGTCAGTCTGAAAAGTTCCAATGTCCAGGTTCCAGTGCACTTTGGTGCTGAGTGCCTAAAGTTCTACCACATTCTAGTTTAAAAAAAAGCTTTCTGATTTTGCCTCTGAATGACAAAGCTCTAATTTTACGATTTTTGTACCCTTGCTCTTGAAATCTGCAGCAGAGGAAATAGCTTTGCCCACATTCATGCTATCATAGTGTTTTTTTGTAAACAATTTATACTCAAGGGAATTCTAGAGTTCATACAAACTTCTGATTATTTACACCTCTTAAGCCCTGGTATCATTCTGGTTAATCTGTAATTCATTTTGTTCAAGGACATTTTGATAATAATGTTGGGTAGTACTCTCTGAAGAACCAGAATAACAAGATATATTTTAAAAATAATTCACTGTCTGCTTAGTGCAATCCTTATGGAATAAAGACTTGTCAGCATGTGGTTTCAGGAATGAAGGCAGTGCATCTTCAACATATACCTGAATTGAGAATCTGAAGACCAACCTGAAATTGGACCTTAAGCCTCATCTAAATAAAAAGGCATGAGCCCTATTATACCACCAAAAGGTAGCTTGCCCTGGAATAAATTCCAGCAGCAATCTCTATTGGCTATAAAAAAGAATGGGAGTTGAGGGAGCACATACAATAGGAGAAGGTCCAATTGTAGCCAGCAATACTCATGAGTACTATGCAGCTCCAAGCAAAGCGAAAGTTATTAAGGACTTACCACTCTCTGGTGGTCAATTGGTTGACACCTAAATGTGGGAAACTGAGTGGAGAAGTTCGATACTTCCTTGCACAGCATAGTCCAATTCTCAAAGGGGTCATAACAACATACTTCAGTCTATTCATTAGAAAATGTAAAGGGTCTAATCCCTGTTTTTGGGTGATGGAAGTTGGTTCCACCCAAAATCAAAGTTAGTCTTTGTTTTATCTGTTTTATGCAACCAAAGGTCCAATTCCTAGTCTATTAGCCCAGCATGTTCTTTACTGATTCTCCCACACATTGTCAATTCTCAATATATGTGGTCTTTTATGCCTAATTATAAACTGATGAAGATTTATTGTAATAGAGAAGAAATTAATTAAGAACACATCAAGAAAATAATAGTGAAGCAGTCAATTAAAAGACATTTATTGGAAAGTGATACATACAATCACTCCTCAGGAAATCATTGAGCAGTTGAAATAATGGAAAGCTGTCCCAGGTGTCCGGGGCCTGTGTCTCTAAAGCAGCATCCATGTCGACTGCAAACAGTGACAAGAAGGTCTCTGCATGTTCAACCATCAAATCTGACCACCAAGCAAAGGCCTTAGAAGAACAAAGCCAGAGGAAAAGAAAATGAATACAAATAACATTTCTTCATAATTTCATAAAGCTGTGTAGTAATCTGGGTTGAGTCTAATTTATAGGGTAGGTGTTCATATTATGGAATCAAAGGAGTTATTGTAAAGAAACAAGCAACCTGATGCTAGGCTTCAAGAACAGTATTATTCTATATCTCTTTCTTAGTCCAATTCATTCCGATGGAGGAGGAGGACTGTATTTCCAAACTTTGTACAGTATAGGATGTTATAATCATTTATAGTCAGAGTGACATACACAGCTAGAATGATCCAAATACAATAAATGTTAATTTTTTTTGTTGTTCTCTTAACAATAACTCACTGGAGTCATGCCATTTACCAGCTTACTACAAGACAATGCTTCTTTAGATATTTTGGCTATTTATAGTTTGCACTCCAGATATTCATGCAGCTAGGACTTGTGCATGCTTTCCAGCCTTTGAGGCAGGCTTCCAATGAGTTTAGGGAAGTTACATTCACATTCTGGGTGACGGAGATGTGAATGTGTTGAAAAATGCATGCATGTTTGTCGTGTATCTGTTGCTGGCTAGTAACATGCAACATATGGTGGTGCCGACAATGGAACGTTATACAATAATGCTGAGGCAACATAGTGCCAGTCTTATTTAATATATATTCCTCTATTTATGTCCTTAAGGCCCTAAAGGACACTGAAAGTATTCTTGTTTAACAATTTATCATATATATGGGATTATGTTTGAATTTCTGGTCAAATTTTTAAAAGTTGTTAGAATTATTTTTAAGCTGTTGTTTTGTCTTCGGAGGTCGCTCTTTCTGGAGTCCATCTGGGATGATAACTGAGTGCTGTACATATTTCCATGGTTTCTGGTAATGTTGGTCTAAGGTCAGGAAGTAGAGTGCACTCATTCACAGCCTGAAATAGAACCTAGAACAAATATCATTTCTAGCCTCACACAGCACAAAAAAATAATGTGGATGCTGGATATCTAAAACAAGAGCAGAAAAAGTGCTCAGAAAATTGAACAAATCATGCAACATCTCTAGAAGGAACCTGAATTACCAGTTCAGGTCATTGATCTTTCATTAGAACTATGATGAAAACTCATTGACCTGAAATGTTAACACTCTTTCTAACCCGTCAGCTTCACAGCTCAATTTTAATCATTGCAGGTGACCAATGACCTATCTATGATTGTTGATTTAAGTTTTAGTAGAACACAGACTGACAGGCCAACCAAGACTGAGAGTCACATCTAAATCTAAAATCAATCCATGATTTGATTTAAAAAAAGATCTGATGGTTAACACCATGGGCCACCACTTAGCTGGAATAAGATAAATGACCCAGAATTTCTTGAAGTGATCAAATGTAATGTAAAAGAGAGTATTTATATTTTAAATTTGCCCTATGTTGGTTTATAAAGAAATCCAATTTCAGGCATATGTCTATTTTGACCTAATCTATAGATCAATCTCCCTATTTTCCACAGATATGTTCCACAGTCATTTTCTTTTCTACAGTTAGTAGTGGTGTTGCCATTACCTTTCTTACATTTTCAACTTTGGTTACCTGCAATTTTGTGTTTATCCTACACAACTAAGAGAGGTCAACTATGAGAGATAGGCTGGTTTATTTTGTTCAGTTGTGTTTAAAGTCTGTGTTTCCCTGCTGAAAGTTAGAAGAAAATAATTGCTTTCAGTTGAACTGGGAGTATTATGTGCATTTAAGGGTATAATTGTATTGCAATCTTTGCGCCAGTGTGATGCAATTCCCATATCACAATGCTTTTACCTTGGAGTCAGGACTGAGACTTAGCAATGACGCAGAACTTGTGGAGGAAATAAGCTTAGATTAGTTCAGTTTGACATGACAGTGAAAGTTAATTGGAAATTTAGTGTAGTGTCAAAAATGCTAATGGACCTATTATATGCCTAAGCTGCAAGAGCTGGTGTTGCAAACACCAGTACTTATGGCTGCAAGCTGGTGTTTTGTGACCAAAACACTGCCTGTACAAAATATAGAGACTTCTGGTGTGGACTGCAATGGAAACCATTTTGGCTGCATTGTTAGCAATGGAACAAGAAACATCTGTCAAAATCATGCAGATTGTGATGTAGTCAGTGTGTAATACTGATTTGACTGTAGCAATGCTATTTTCAACCTGAACACTCACCTAATGCTCTCTCTTAACTTCATGTGACTGAACACCTGCTCAGCTGAAAGAAGAACCCCATAATGGATCTTTGAAATGCTCATCAATTGCTCCTATGCTAACTGATGTTGGACGTTACTGACTCAATGCCAGTTTTTGGTATTTGCACTTTCACTTAGAGTTGGTGAAGTCTATCAGGAGCAGTAGGACATGTGGTAGGGGATCTGGTCCTGTCTTTAAGAATTCTACTCTGACCTTGGATCTTAATAATGAATGCTATGTTACGCATGCTGCTTTGTCAGGATAACAAAATTTGCACATGATACGTGTTGTCAATGAGGACACCACAACATCACATGTAAATTCACAGAACCATCACAACAGATAGGGTTCATTCAAGTCCCTCACTGAGTAGCTGGTTTTAACCCCAATACATACAGGAACATCATACTAATAATGACAGTCAGGTTGCCATGATAAATGCCACCAGACTACTGGAGTGTTTAAGCCATGCTTTTGTTGCCTGTACTGCTCTGGATGAGACCCGTGTTACTCTCCAGAGTGCATGGCATGATCTGTTTTAGTCTGCCCCATCCTGCACAACCTGAGGACTCAGCCCTTGAAACCAAATATATGATGAGTCACTGAGGAGGAGAGTATAAGGAGTTGAAAGGAAGCAGGGAGATAGGGAGGAGGAGGCAACTAATGCATCAGTTTTCTGTCTGGGCTGTCCCTGTCACATGGTGTGGTATCAATGACAAGCATCTTAATTCCTATTCTACAAACATATCTATAATAACACTGCATCCTCTTGTTTACAACACTGAAGTAAAAATCAACTCAACACAAACTCTCCAAACCAATATTATCAAACAAGCCTTCCAGTATTCAATTGACCAGTCAATCAATCAGCCTTGCACATTCCCTTTGTGTCTATCTTCCATATAACTTTGTCTGAGCTAGTGTTCCTTGCGCTGTGCAGAACCACTGGCTGCAGCATAACCCACAGAAGGCTTTCTGAAATTTGGAAAGGGTGTAGGTAACCTTGCAGTAGTGCTCAGTGTGAGAGGGTGAAGCATGAGTCATATCTGATACATGAGTGATGTAGGCAAAGTGCATAGAATGCTGTGTGAGGGTGGTAGTGTAGTTGGTTAGAGATGGCATTTGAAGGGACATTCACTGGCCTTCACCACGCATGCAAGTACACTGACCTTCTTTCAGCACTGGATCCAAGTCCTTAGGATTACACTGCTGGCATTCACCTGCATAGCTATATGTTCCCATTGCCTTCTCAGAGTTTGGCTGGAAGGCCTCCTTGTCCTCTGTGGATACAGCAGCCCTCTCCTTCCATTAACCTCATGTACTTTGGCCTGAATGTTGGAGCATGCCTTAAGTGATGTTATGCTTTTCTTGTGCCTTTTCCAAACTAACATTTAGCATCACTTTCAACACCTGGTCCCATTAAAATATATTATCCTTTAAGAAATGCTAGCTGGTTTAGTTTGTGACGACTGGCTTGAACTTATACTAGCCTCTGATGCCTTTGTGCCCCCTGCTTAGGAGGCATGCAGCCACTCAGCAATGTGCTTAGTGTTGGCTGCATTCTGCAATCATTTAAATGAGCAGACAGCATGTAGCTTATGCACAGCCTGTATCAAAAGCAATGGGGGATAGGATAATCGCACGTCGTCATCTGTATGACTATTTATAGGTCTTAAAAACATTTTTGTGCCATTGAATAGAATCGGCCAAGGGCAGACTAATCCTTTTGGATGACTTAGGAAGACTTTGCACATTGATTGTGTGTCAACCGTGTGAAAGACTGGAAAACGTCAAGAAAGATGAGGAGGGATAGATTTACCTTTGTCACAAAGGATATCATGTGTGATTTGGAAAAAAGTTCATTTCTGTATTGTGGACGGGTTCAAACATGGAACTCCAAGAAAGATGGACACAAATCTGAGAGATGACAATGCATTCAAGGACTTCAGAAAGGAATGTGAAAATTGAAATACGCTGTTAATGAGCAAGGATGGAGAACAAGGGTGTGTTCTTTGAGGAGAGAGAGGATGTCAGCAGATTTGAAAGGGAGGACAGGTGCATTTGAGGAGAGAAAAACATTGAGAATATCAGCTAACATGAGGGCCAGGAAGGAAGGTTTGTTTGGTCAACGAACTGAAGGTGGGCTTCGCATGAAGGATGTAAAGTTCTGAAGAAGGATTCCACCCGCAATGTTGACTTTTCCACCTCCTGATGCTGCCTCACTTGTTTTATTCTTCCAGCTTCCTGCTTGTCTATTATGTAAAGAATGAACTTGGAGTAAGAGTTACTCAAGAAAACATTGAGGCCTTCTTCTTCTGATAGGAATAAACTAAGGCACTGGGAAATCTATTTTTGCACTGAGATAATAAATTTACTTATTCCATTTCGATCAGGAATTTTTGATAAATATTCAGCCTTCAGCACACTTTCAGCTTTTGTTCCATGAACTTTGATGCTCAGGTTAATGTAATAGTCAAAGTTTTAAAAGTGAAATAATTTAGAAGTTGGAATAGAATTAGATTGATTCCTGGGAAGTAAAATGTTCTAATTAAACAGAGGCACACAGGCAGAAGTATGTACATATTTTTCTTGTTATTTATGCTTCTCTCTCCTCTGTTCGCCAGCTCCCCCCAAGGTTACATAGCAATGGTGGACAGGTGGTATATTCCCAGCCCTTTGCCAATGCACTTTGTTTAATATTTAGTGACTTATCCTCTGATCTGAGTTCCCTCTTTCATTCCCTGTGGGAGAGCTCCTGAACGCTGCTTGATGCCTTCCTCTGACAGCACAGCCAATACCAGAAACTCAGCAGGTGGGCATTCGCAGTCACAAACCTGCATCTTACTACCTTGTGACAGTATGTCCAAACTGTAGCTTTGTGTATCATCTACAAGAGCTTTATTCTCTGAGGAATCCTAAACAACACAATTTACAATAAGATCTTTCAGATACAGACCTTGAAGATGCTGCCTCTCTGATATAATGGGTACCTCGGGAGAAGAAAAAGGTCAAATCTTATGTTGTTTAAACAAGTGTACACTGTTTCTACAGTGCATCTGGCCTTGAGTTACAAGTCATGAATACAATGTTAAAATTTATATACATTTTATTTCTCTTATAATGTTGTTAAAACAAACAAGGCAGCATTTATTACCCATTCCTTGTTACCTTAACAGCATTAAGTTAACCATCTAGAATGGTACTGGCGTCACATGTACAGCAGAATAATAGGGGTAGCAGATTGCTTTCCATGAAGGAAATTAGTGAAGGATTATTGACAACAGCTTTTATGCTTACTTTTTGGTTCTGGCCCATAAACTATAAATAATGCCGATTTAAAACAAAAAATGAATTTACTATAATTGGGTAACCACTTCAAGAAGTTAAACTGTGAGTAAAACTGGAAATAAATAATCATTGCAGGGGATAACCATAATGTTCTAGGCCAATTATGTGCTATTTATCACTCTGCTGAGCATGCATCTTCCCCAAGTGAGAAGCAAGTCATTCGAAACAACAAAAAAAACCATGGATACTAGAAATCTGAGATGAAAAGAGAAAACACTGTAAATACTCAGCAGGTCATGAGCATCCATGAATAGAGGGAAAGAGTAATGGGGTTTTATGGTTTCCTGTGGCTATGTCTTCAGAGGAGGTAGGGTTGGGGTGTAACAAGTACATTCCCATGTAAAATTCAACCCAGAATTTCAGAAACATTTCCTTTCATCAGAAGTCTGACTGTGATCTTGGGCTCTTACTAAATGATTTCATCACTGTTGGATTACACAGATTGGGATATCATTTAAGAAGTGTGGTAGCAATGGATTTCACCTACTTTGGATTTTTTTCTTTCGGACTTGAGGTAGGCAGGATATGAAACCAGTCTGAGTTCCCTGAGATTTACCTACTCAGTTACACATTATATTTCAAAATGAGAAAAGACCTTCATAAAGTGTAAGTTCTGTTAATCCATACAGTGGAGTTGATGGCTACATAGGTCCTAAATAAGACAACAGAGAATCGTAGCAAGCTTGCCAGATGATCATCAGGCTTTTCCAGTTCTGTCTCCAACTCAGAGCTGCTTCACCTTAGCAAACAGTTATTCATTTCATAGAGGAATTAACAATATTCTCGCCTATGTTGCCTATGGAGTTTGGAAGAATCATTTAATGATGCAATGACTATGGTCCTTCCAATTTCTTGACATTGTAGATCAGAATGTAATAGGTGACATAACTTGGCAACTTGTAAAGCGGACATACAAAAGGCACGTAGACCTTGACATTCTGAGATAGGATTAATTTATTCATTCATGTGATGCCACTGGAAAGATCAACCTTTATTGCCGACTCCTAATTACCCTTGAACTGAAGGCTTTTATGAGTGCAACACATTGCTGTGGAACTGGAGTCACAAAATAGATCAGAACAGATTGGATGTAGATGTCCTTTAGGGAAGGACATCTGCATCCTTAGTGAACCAGATCGGTTTTATCAATGATAGTGTAAAGTCACCGCTACTAAGACTAGCTTTCAACTCCTGATTTTATTGATTGAGTTGAAATTCTACTAGTTGCTATGGTGGGATTTGAACCCATGTGCCAGAACATTAGCATGGGTCTCTGGATTACCTTTCCAGTGTCATTTCCAAAATGCAACCACCATCCCAGGTTTGTTGTAGGTTGTTGTTTAATTTTCTCCACCAAGGACATGCAGGTCCTTGGAATTCCACCAAGGACATGCAGGTCCTTGGAACTCCACCAAGGACATGCAGGTCCTTGGAACTCCACCAAGAACATGCAGGTCCTTGGAACTCCACCAAGGACATGCAGGTCCTTGGAATTCCTCCATCACCAGACCATAGTAACACGATGGCTGGAGGAAGAGCGCCTCATCTGGCTCAACACTTCAACTCCCCCTCCCACTCCACCAAGGACATGCAGGTCCTTGGACTCCTCCATCGCCAGACCATAGCAACACGACGGCTGGAGGAAGAGTGCCTCATCTTCCGCCTAGGAACCTCCAACCACAAGTGATGAACTCAGATTTCTCCAGTTTCCTCATTTCCCCTCCCCCCACCTTGTCTCAGTCAAATCCCTCGAACTCAGCACCGCCTTCCTAACCTGCAATCTTCTTCCTGACCTCTCCGTCCCCACCCCCATTCCAGCCTATCACCCTCACCTTGACCTCCTTCCACCTATCACATTTCCAACGCCCCTCCCCCAAGTCCCTCCTCCCTACCTTTTATCTTAGCCTGCTGGACACACTTTCCTCATCCTGAAGAAGGGCTCATGCCTGAAACGTCGATTCTCCTGTTCCTTGGATGCTGCCTGACCTGCTGTGCTTTTCCAGCAACTCATTTTCAGCTCTGTTGTTTAATTTTGATCTGGAGGCAGTCCCATTAAATTTAATCACACCCTATCAGATAGATGCACTAGAGTCTTGTATGACAGCTTAAGGACTGGGCTGAATTTTAAAAGCAGATCAGGCTCAGGATCAGTGGTTGATGAATGCACAAGTTTAGCTGGCTCTCTGTTAGGATTGTAATCCCAAGCTATCTCAGGGTTGCAACAGGTTTCTGTCTTTAAGATATGGGTAGCCAGCTGAGAGAAATTAAAGCCAATTAAAGATCCATTTCCTAGCCCACTGGGATTTCCAGTTGGCAACATGGGTAAGTTTTATTAGCCTGAACTACAACCTGGCAACCACTGGCAGGGTCATGACAAGAAAGGAGGGTCTTACATTGCAGTCCATGAGGGACTCCCACCTGGAACACCCATGGGTGCAGGGACACAGCTCCAGTCACTGGTGTGATCCTCCTCCATGATGATGCTTCTGGCACTTTTAAACATGAAAAATGCTCATTTTTGCTCAGAGGACACTTCCATTTTGAAGTTCCCCTCTCATTACATTATGAATGTGTAACTTCTACTTGAATAGTGGGGTTGTTGATGTGCCATTACTAGTGGCTTTCTTACAGGCCAATAGTTTCATGAGTCAGCCCATGGTCCTTAGCTTGATGGCAGGCCAGTAAAACATAGCGGGATGAATCTGGAACATGCCATGTGGGGTCTGGACTTATAACAGGACCTGACTTTGGATTCTTGATCTTGCACTCAAAAAGAGTGTAAACCAGAAGGAAACAAGTAATTTGATTTTAAAAAGTAAAGGCTGTTCAGTTGAGTCCCTGGAATTATTTTGGTCAAAAACCATTCATATCCAGGAATTCTGTAAACTAGTTTGTAGGAAATTGTAGGAGATATTTGAATGTTAGAGCTGGTTTTACACGCAACCACCATTAAGAGAATGGTCTAAGCCAGTATGAGCTCTGACAGTAGTAATAAACAGTGTATATGTAGAAAATATTCTAAATGATAGTTCAGTGTTAAGTTACATTATATTACACTTTTTGAAAGATTACATGGAAGGATTTCTGCTGTAAATATGATGTCACTGTTTGCTACTCATTCGATTATATTTCCATTATGGGGAGGAGTTATTCAAAGTATAATATATATCTTGAATTTGTTAAGAAGAACATTTTGCAAAAGAAAAGGATACTGGTTGCAGTAGTAATGTTACATTTTCAAAGAACAGCTGCTAGAATGGGAGATACTAAGATTACAAAACTTTCAGAGTGAAGTCACATGACTCCATTTGTGGGTGTGAAGTATGGTTTAGAAACAGAGAGCTTTTGCCCTCTCTATCTATTTTTTCCCTGAAGTTCCTCTTATCAAGGTTCCAAATTGTAGTAGTACTGGAAAAATCTCATCACCTTAAGCAGAAGGTTCTCAAAGGTGAATTCTGAACCTATACCACTGTCTTCAGATAAAGAGAAATTAACCAGTGAGAACCTTAAGAATTCTGGATGTTTATACCAATTCATTCACTATCTCTGCAACCACTTTGTTTAAAACCCGAGGATACAGGCCTTCAGGTCCACAGGACTTGTCAACCTTTGATTCCATTGGGTTTCCTAGTACATCACATCATAGTTATTGATCACGCCTTCTATCACCTCTTTCTCTACAGTGTGCCCAGGAACCACCACTGTATGCTCTGTTTATGTTCGTTGTTTACTGACCCAAATTGAAAATTGAAACTTGAAACAATCACGAGCCAACTTTGGTCTGAAAAATCAGTTGTTGTTTTAGGATACCATTGCAATGGTCACTACAGTAAGTTGCATGACAGGTGGGGAGTACCATTCAGCTATATGCAGTTTAGAAATTTAGTTTATATGTATTAATGTCATATGTGGTGCTGTATTGATTTTAAATATACAAATTGCATTAAAAAATGACAAAAATAAATAAATATTATGATAAAATTTACGCAATTTGTATTTGGTAATTGTTGCATTAAAATCAAGACAAAAGTAAATGAATATTATGATAAAATATATGCAACAATTATCATATGCCCTTTTATTGGAAATCTTGCCACATGTTTTCTTCCCTTGCCTCTCAGCTCTCTGATGGTACTAATTGTTTTTGAGGTTCAGTTCTACATCTACTGGCAGTTTTCAGTACTTCACCCAAGTGATAACGTTCACGACTAAATGTTCATTGTTTAACAGTAAGTCTGCACAGTGAATATTAGCAGGCTAGTTTTCTATGGGAGTGGAATTTGCATAAAGATCCTATGTACAGTACTTTAATGGTATAAGTAACCTATTCATACACTAATAATAAAGCTGCTTGCATTCCAGGCAATTTTATCCACTAGTTCTTACAATTTATTAGTTTACTTCATGTATCACTTTGTCAAACTCTTTTTTTTTCAGTAAACTACATAATCTTGCAACAACATGGTGGAATGCATGACTCATCATCCATATCATATTTATAGAAATAGCAAAAACATTTTTTTAAAAAGTTCTAAACAACTGATTCATCATAATGTTTCTATACTTGAGAACTAATATTTAGCATAATCAGTTGCACATGAACTGATGCATCATTCCTTATTATAAAATCAAAGGCATCAAATCTATGCAGGCAAATATAGTAGATTCAGGGAAGTTTCTAAAGGGTTAAGAATGGTGGTAGGTTGCAACTCCAGTGCTTGACATAGCATCCATTAAGTACATGCAGAGGCTGTTTAGCCAGCCCAAGCAATCTATACCTGTTACTCATTGCAAATAACAGTTTTACAAGCACTGTGTGAGCAGTTGGCAGGAGATTACTTGGGAAAAAAAGATTAGGAGCAAGGAAGACCCAGGTAAACTCCCATTAGGAAAGATGATATCTTTAGGACATGCACGAGACACATGGGGAGGTGACTCACTTCATTCAGATTAGTCACATACCTCTTTTCCCTGTAGTAATCCAATATTGATTGAACAGTAGGGAGGAAATTTGAATATGCAAATCAAGCATTAGTTGGGACTGCTGCATTATCTTTATACCATATAATAAAGGCACTATGGATTCAATACTCCAGTTTCACAATTTTTCTTTAGGTTAACTTGTATACCCTCTCATATAAAATTAAATGTAATCCAACAATGCATAAATAAACAGCAAAATACACTCACACATGAAAATAAAGCAACATTCAGAAATATTTAAAATCAAAAGATACTTAACAATGATATAACAAAGGTTTGATGTCTGGGTAAAAAGGAAGGAGGCAATTTTGTGCAATTTACTGATTGTAATTCTTTCAAAAATTATATCAAAATAAATTTCACAGATGAAACAAAAAAAACTTTAATCAATGGAAAATGTTCAGACATAATAGTTATTCTTGAGGGCAAATATACCGACTACAAGTTTCAGTCTGGTAGAATCAAATCTACCTACTTCTACAGAAATCAATGTAAGCATACAAAATCTATGAATTTGCAGGTACTCACACAGTTTGAGTAAGACAGTATATTCCATTACCATGCACATCAGTTTGTTAAAGAGGAAGATTTTACTGAAACATACGTTTTTCTATTTTGAATTATTGAATTACCTAGCATTTACTGTTTTTGCTTTCATAATGCACATAGGCAAATTATCCGAGGATTGATTGTGAGCTTCGAAAAGTGAAGCTAATCTTGAAGGGAACATGCATTGGTAACAGAGCTACATTATCATAGTCCTGATTTTCCAACATTGAATCCCAACAAATTTCGCAGGTAGTTGATTTTGAAATTGCCCCTCAACTGTATTAACCTACTAAGGTGATTGGGATCTAATTGTGTTCTATTCCTAAATTATATCACCAGTCATCTTTGAAGAAAATATTATTAAAAACTTCAAAGCTCTGAGAAATTTCAAAGCAGAAATGGGACAATGGCAGAGGACTGAGAGTTTGAGGCATGCTCAAAATAGTCAAATCCAGGGCTGATAGTGATGTGCACCAAGCAACTGAATCTCTATGTGTTGGAGCCTTCTCGAACCTGTTGTTTTTGAAGAACTTAAATAGTGTACTTTTCAACTGAAGCTTCTTCATCATTATTCCAGCACTTAAAAGCTAGCCATGCTGAGAAGACCACATAAAGAAAAGATTGCAAAACATTTCAGAGTTTTATCATCTCAGAATTTGTACCATGGTGATTCATTTGCTCTGGGGAGATTAAATAAATCGGATGATATATAAATTGCACAAGATTTGTTGGAAGAAATGGAATTTGTACCTATTAAACCATTGATTCATTGAAGAACTTCCAAGAGGTAAGGTTTCATCTGGTAATTATATTTTAGCAACATAAGCCAGCAGAAAGATGTTTGTTATTTTGAGAATCATAGAATACCTACAGTTTGAAAGCAGGCCATTTGGCCCATTGAGTCTACACCAACCCCCTGAAGGGCATCCCACCCAGATCCACCCCCCTACCCTATCCCTGTATACCTGCATTTCCCACGGCTAATCCACCTAACCTGCACATCTTTGGACTGTGGAAGGAAACTGGAGTCTGCAGAGGAAACCCATGGAGACAGGGCAAGAATAGAGTCCTACAGCACTGAAACAGGCCCTTTGACCCAAACTGGTCCATGCTGACCAAAAATTGTCCATCAACACTAATCCAATTTTCCTGCTCTTGGCCCATATCCCTGTAAACCTTTCCTATCCATGTGTTTATCTAAATGCCTTTTAAATGTTGTTAATGTACCCACCTCAACCACTTTTGCTGGCAGCTCATTCCATATACATAACACCCTCTGTATAAAAAAGTTGCCCCTCAGGTTCCCTTTTATTCTTTCCCCTCTAACCTCAAACTGATGCCCTGTTGATTCCCTACCCCTGGGAAAAAAACTGAGTGCACTCACCCTATCCACACCTCTCATGATCTTATACACTTCTATAAGATCCTAATCAATCAGTTTCCTATGCTCGAAAGAAAAAAGTCCTAGCTTGTCCAACCTCTCCCCATAACTTAGACCGTTAAGTCCTGATAACATCCTTGTGAATTTCTTCTGCACTCTTTCCAGTTTAATAACATTTTTCCTATAGCAAGGCGACCAGAACTGAACACAATACTCCAAGTCTGGCATCACCAACATCCTGTATAACTGCAACATATCTTCCCAACTTCCATACTCAGTGCCCTGACAGATGATTCTGGATCAGTGGTGCTGGAAGAGCACAGCAATTCAGGCAGCATCCGAGGACAGGCAAAATCGACGTTTCGGGCAAAAGCCCTTCATCAGGAATAAAGGCAGAGAGCCTGAAGCGTGGAGAGATAAGCTAGAGGAGGGTGGGGGTGGGGAGAGAGTGGCATAGAGTACAATAGGTAAGTGGGGAAGGAGATGAAGGTGATAGGTCAGGGAGGAGAGGGTGGATGCCACTCTCTCCCCACCCCCACCCTCCTCTAGCTTATCTCTCCACGCTTCAGGCTCTCTGCCTTTATTCCTGATGAAGGGCTTTTGCCCGAAACGTCGATTTTGCCTGTCCTCGGATGCTGCCTGAATTTCTGTGCTCTTCCAGCACCACTGATCCAGAATCTGGTTTCCAGCATCTGCAGTCATTGTTTTTACCGCCCTGACAGATGATGGCCATTGTGCCAAAAGCCTTCTTCATTGCATTATCTACCTGTGACCCCACTTTCAGAGAACCATGCACCTGAACTTCAAGGTCCCACTGTTCCACACAACACTCCTTAAGGCCCTCCCATTCACCATGAAACTCCTCCTTTAATTTGACTTTCCAAAATATGCAAACTCCACACAGACCTTCGTTAGAAGTTGGAATCGAACCTGGATCCCTGGCACTGTGAGGCAACAGTGCTGACTGCTGAGCCACCAAGCCATCTGACAGATTGCAAAAGCATCCTAAAATATTAGCCAAATAATTTTGTGGGAACTATCCCTCAAGCAGACATGCTGTAGCCCAATTTATAATGTTGTTACCACAACAACTAGAATAAATCGACCTCCCAGGTAAACAAAGATATATAAAATGATTGGGGTGAGAACCATCAAGAGATTATTAAACTAATCTTTTTCATTAGGAGCCAAAATCTTTAAAATGCCTTTAAACCATATAAAATAGTCTGCAGGCCACCAGAGCCAACACTCACCTCTGCATGGTGCTCTTCATTTTGTTGCAGCACCTCAATAACCAGTTCAGCAAGCCGGATTGTATCTTCCAGTTTTTTGGCAGGAGTAACTAACTGTCCTACATTTTCTGTGGTGGATAGTATTAAAAATGAGTAACACAATATAAACAACATTTTTTCTCAAGACAAGCTCCCCTTCACTTAATAAGCAATTTCTATATTTTATATGTTTATCTTTCAAGAACTTAACCTGATACATACTTAACAAAACAATTTCATTTTTAAAAAAATCAATAATGTATACTATATAATTTATTCCAGTACAATGTTCCAACTAAGAGTCTAAGCAGATTCAGGTTCATGTTCTGATTTTGTAATGTCCAATAGATCTACAAAAAGATAGACTTTTGGGAAATTTGAATGGTGGGCTTCACAAAACAAATTGGCAACAATTTCAAACGAACCTTGGGTAAAAAGGTGCCATTGAAAACAAAGTTTGAGAACACCAAAGGAAAGATCTAATTGGAACACTGTCAGCTGTCAAAAAGATATTATTGTACAACACTGTTTACTCAAAGAACTTAAAGTCATCATGCAATATGTTGTGCAGCAACACTGTTAGTTTGTGCTGACATTTATGTTTATGAATGTTGTGTACACCAAATGCTCAAAGAAGGCAAGAGTATTACTTTCTAGGATCTGTAGTGAAATTTAAAAATCATAATAAACAGCAATTTTCTAATTAATTTTCAGCAGACCATATATTTCTGTAACAAACTTAGTATAACCAAGGCAAGTAAAAGAAAAGATTGTTTAAATGCAACAAGTCACTAAAATAAAACCAAACAAAATAAAAAAAGCTGTAACAGTACTTTGTATTTGTTTAGGCATGCCTCTGATTCTCTGACTAAGAATGTTTTGCGACGATTTTATGGGTAGAGGTGTGGACGGTGGTTTAGGCCAAAGTCGTCGTGCTGTCATGCATGAGTGAAAGAGACAGGAAAAGTAAGCAAGCAGGCGACTGAATGAGCAATGGTACAAGTAATGGAAAAATTAAATACTGAAAGAAATAAATTTATCATTATGACAATTTTAGTAGTAGTCTAGTAACTGCTAATTACAGTTATAACTAGATATTTCCAAAGATCTCAACAATGCACCGTATAGTAGATATTTTAAGTACTATAGAAGCCACATTTGTCTTAATATCACAGTCATAGGATCTGTTACAAACTGTCAAATTCTTTTATTTTGCTTGTATCATTTAATCCAGTTATGTTAAATAGTGACATTCACCAATATACTCAACTATACGGTTTTCTTTACAGAGCTATTTGAATTTAGTAATGAAATGGCACAAGAAATTAAAATTCTAAAAATAATTCTACCCTAGAAAATAGCTTTTAAATCTACTGTTAAATCAGGTATTTTGTTTGTCATATGCTTCTTTGAATGTATGGTTGTCACTATTTTCTCAAAGTCTGCAGTTAAGATCAACGGGGACTCTTTTCAACTTTGTCAAACAGACAAGAATCTAGGAGAATGGATTCCTCACACATTTCAGCACCTGTCTAGTATACTTCCCATTGAGAATAATAGGATGATTATCAGGCAGTTCCTAAAATAACGGCACAATCTTGCTTCACCAGGTTAACACACGGGATGTGATGTTGAAAATTAGCTGACACTCCGACTTACAGAGCATTAAGACTAGTAAATATGCATAGTTTGATGCGATAAAGATAAAAAAAAAAATACTTTCAGCATCTCTGTTCCTTAAAATCTAGTTAACTAGAGAACTGGGGAGGTCTAGGTTTGAGACTGAAGACATATTAATTGCAATAGAAGTCCAAGATTTAGATATTATCAGAAAATAATGAGCTATTGAGAAACTGACATGGAAAGGGCAAAGATATCAAAAAGGAAATTTAAAAATCAGAATATCACAAGGGACAATACTCCAAAATATGAGAAGCAGATACATTCATAACAATGGAGAGATAAGTTTGTGAGATTATTCATTTGTGGGATGTGGGTGTTGCTGGCTGGCCAACATTTTATTACCCATCCATAGTTGCCCTTGAGAAGGTGGTGGTGAGCTGCTTTTTTGAACTGTTGTAGTCCCACGTGTTGTGGGCTGACCCACAATGCCATTAGGGAGGGATTTCCAGGATTTTGACTTAGCGATAGTGAAGAATCACCGATATATTTCCAAGTCAGGATGGTGAGTGGTTGGAGGGGAACTTGAAGGTGGTGGTGTTCCCATATATCTGCTGCCCTTGTCCTTTTAGATTGAAGCGAGTTTGGAAGGTGTTGTCTGAGGATGCTTGGTGAATTTCTGTAGTGCATCTTGAAGATAGTATACACTGCTGCTACTGAATGCCGGTGGAGGAGAGAGTGGATGCTTGTGGATACAGTGCCAATCAGCAGGCTGCATTCTCCTCAATGGTGTCAAGCGTCTTGAGTGTTGTTGGAGCTGCACCCATCCAGGCAAATGGGGAGTATTCCACCACAGTCGTGACTTGTGCCCTGTAGATGGTGAACAGGCTTTGAGGAGTTAGGAAGTGAGTTACTCGGTGCAGTATTCCTAGCTTCTGACCTACTCTCGTAGCCACAGTGCTTGTGTGGTGAGTCCAGTTGAGTTTCTGTTCAATGATAGTGGGGAATTCAGTGATGGTAACACTGTTGAATACCAACAGGCAGTGGTTGGATTGTCTCTTATTCATGATGGTCATAGCCTGGCATTTGTGTGGCGTGAATGTTACTTGTTACTTGCCACTTGTCAACCCAAGCCTGGATATTGTACAGATCTTGTTACATTTGATTATAGACTGCTTCAGTATCTGAGGAGTCATGAATGGTGCCGAAAATTGTGCAATATCAGCAAATATCTGTACTTCTGACTTTATGATGGAGGGAAGGACATTGATGAAGCAGCTGAAGATGGTTGGGTCAAGAACACTACCCGGAGGAACTACTGCAGAGATGTCCTGGAGCTGAGATGACTGACCTCCAAAACTATTTTCCAATGTGTCAGCTTTGACGCTAACCATGAGAGAATTTGCCTCCTGATACCCATAATTCCAGTTTTGCTAGGGCTCCTTGATGCACATTGGTTAAATGCAGCCTTGATATCAGGCTGTTACTCTCACTTCACCTCTGGAATTCAGTTCTTTTGTCCATGTTTGGACCATGGCTGTAATGAGGTGCAGAGCTGAGTGGCCCTGGCAGAAAAACTGGGCGTCAATGAGAAGCTTATTGCTGAGCAGGTATACTTGATAGCACCGTTGATGATATCTTCAATCACTTTACTGATGTTTGAGAGTAGACTGATGGGGTGATAATTGGCCAGGTTGGATTTGTCTTGCCTTTTATGTACAGCACATACTTGGGCAATTTTCCACTTGTCGAGTAGATACCAATGTTGTAACTGTAGTGGAACAGCTTCGCTAGGGGAATGTCAGTTTCTGGAGCACAAGTTTTCAGTATTATTGCCAGAATGTTGTCAGGGCCTGTAGCCTTTACAGTATCCAATGTATACAACATTTTCTTGATATCACATGGAGTGAACTGAGTTGGCTGAAGACTGGTATTTGTAGTTCTGGGGACCACTGGAAGAGGCTGAGATGGATCATCCATTCGGAACTTCTGGCTGAAGATTGCTGTGAAAGCTTGAACCATATCTTTTGCACTTATGTGCTGGGCTCTTCCATCATTGAGGATGGGGATATTTGTGGAGCTTCCTCCTCCAGTGAGATGTTTAATTGTCCACCACCATTCATGACTGGATGTGGCAGGACTGTAGAACTTAGATCTGATCCATTGGTGTGGGATTGCTTAGCTCTGTCTATCAATTGCTGCTTATGCTGTTTGGGTGGCTTCACCAGGTTGACATCTCATCTTCAGGTATACCTGCTGCTGCTCCTGGCATGCCCTCCTTAGTATGGGTTAGAAATCACAGGTAAACAGAATCAATCCAAAGCCATTCAACTTTCCTGCCAAAGCAAAACTAATCCTAAAATATACTGGGAATGTGAGGTAAGTGTACAAACTTGAAGGCTGCAAGAACAATTCATCAGGGTGAAGTTCTAAAGCCCTGAAAATCGAGAAAGATATTGTAAACACCAAAATTACAGTGGAGGGAAAGAACACTATACAAATTTACCCCTTTAATTTTAAGAATCTGCTGTTTTTAAATTGGCGCCTGGTTTCTCAGTTTTTTTTTTGCAAATGTTCCTTGTGCTGTAATTCCCTCACCAAAATCGCAAAATATACAAGTGCACAGGAGATGCAGTCTTGGAGACAGAATAGCAATCATAGCATAAAGACGATGATGTCTTCTAACATCCCAATATTTCTATTATATTCCATTGTATATGTCCTATTGAAGGGCTGGATTACAGAAATAGCTCATCACCTGGATTAAAGTGGATGGAAAAAACAGCAAACAGCCAACAGGGATATATTTCACCCCAAGATCTCAACCTGAAAATTAAGATGCATTTCACCCATTTCCTAATTTTCCTTATGATCTGTATCACAATGTCCATCACTGCATATGGATGTAAAATGGTTAATACCTCACTGAGTGCAGTAAGCACCGCTCACTGCATTAATGTCACAGGAATCAAAAGAAGGAGCAAGGAGGAGGTAGATCTGGCGCTAGTGTGCTCCTAACAGTCTCTGTAGAAAGGCGCAGCAGGTCAGGCAGCATCCAAGAAGCAGGAGAATCGACATTTCGGGCATGAGCCCTTCTTCAGGAATGAGGAACGTGTGTCCAGCAGGCTAAGATAAAAGGTAGGGAGGAGGGACTTGGGGGTGGGGCATTGGAAATGTGATAGGTGGAAGGCGGTTAAGGTGAGGGTGATAGGCCAGAGTGGGGGTGGGGGCGGAGAGGTCAGGAAGAAGATTGCAGCTTAGGAAGGTGGTGCTGAGTTCGAGGGATTTGACTGAGACAAGGTAGGGGGAGAGGAAACGAGGAAACTGGAGAAATCTGAGTTTATCCCTTGTGGTTGGAGGGTTCCTCGGCGGAAGATGAGGCGCTCTTCTTCCAGCCTTCGTGTTGCTATGGTCTGGCGATGGAGGAGTCCAAGGACCTGTATGTCCATGGTGGAGTGGGAGGGGGAGTTGAAGTGTTGAGACACGGGGTGGTTGGGTTGGTTGGTCCAGGTGTCTCAGAAACGTTGCGCAAGTAGGCGGCCTGTCTCCCCAATATAGAGGAGGCCACATCGGGTGCAGCGGATGCAGTAAATGATGTGTATGGAGGTGCAGGTGAATTTGTGGCGGATATGGAAGGACCCCTTGGAGCTTGGAGGGAAGTAATGGGGGAGGTGTGGGCACAAGTTTTGCATTTCTTGCGGTTGCAGGGGAAGGTGCCGGGAGTGGAGGTTGGGTTGGTGGGGGGTGTGTACCTGACGAGGGAGTCACTGAGGGAGTGGTCTTTTCGGAACGCTGATAGGGGAGGGGAGGGAAATATATCCCTGGTGGTGGGGTCTGTTTGGAGGTGGCAGAAATGACGACGGGTGATACGATGTATATGGAGGTTGGTGGGGTGGTAGTTGAGGACCACTGGGATTCTATCCTGGTGGTGATTGGAGGGGCGGGGCTCAAGGGCAGAGGAGCGGGAAGAGGAGGAGATGTGGTGGAGAGCATCGTCGATCACGTCTGGGGGGAAATTGCAGTCTTTGAAGAAGGAGGCCATCTGGGTTGTTCGGTATTGGAACTGGTCCTCCTGGGAGCAGATGCGGCGGAGACGAAGGAATTGGGAATATGGGATGGCGTTTTTACAGGGGGCAGGGTGGGAGGAAGTGGAGTCGAGGTAGCTGTGGGAGTCGGTCGGTTTATAGTAAATGTCCATGTTGATTCGGTCGCCTGAGATAGAAATGGAGAGGTCTAGGAAGGGGAGGGAGGAGTCTGAGACGGTCCAGGTAAATTTGAGGTCGGGGTGGAAGGTGTTGTTGGTAAAGTGGATGAACTGTTCAACCTCCTCGCGGGAGCACGAGGCAGCGCCGATACAGTCATCGATGTAGCGGAGGAAAAGGTGGGGGGTGGTGCCCATGTAGCTGCGGAAGATGGACTGTTACACATATGCTACGAAGAGGCAGGCATAACTGGGGCCCATGCGGGTGCCCATGGCTACTCCTTTGGTTTGGAGGAAGTGGGAGGATTGGAAAGAGAAGTTGTTCAGAGTGAGGACCAGTTCAGTCATCGAAGGAAGGTGTCAGTGGAAGGGTACTGGTTGGTACGGCGGGAAAGGAAGAAGCGGAGGGCTTTGAGTCCTTCATGATGGGGGATGGAGGTGTCCAGGGACTGGATGTCCATGGTGAAGATAAAGCGTTGGGGACCGGGGAAGCAAAAATCATGGAGGAGTTGGAGGGCGTGGGTGGTGTCCTGAACGTAGGTGGGGAGTTCTTGGACTAAGGGGGACAGGACCGTGTCGAGGTATGCAGAGATGAGTTCGGTGGGGCAGGAGCAGGCGGAGACAATGGGTCGTCCGGGGCAGTCAGGTTTGTGGATTTTGGGCAGGAGGTAGAAATGGGCGGTGCAGGGTTGTGGGACTATCAGGTTGGAGGTGGTGGATGGGAGATCCCCTGAGGTGATGAGGTTATGGATGGTCTGGGAGATGATGGTTTGGTGGCGAGAGGTGGGGTCATGGTCAAGGGGGCAGCAGGAGGAGGTGTCCGCGAGCTGGCGTTTAGCCTCAGCGGTGTAAAGGTCGGTGCGCCAAACTATTACCGGGCCTCCCTTGTCTGCCGGTTTGATAGTGAGGTTGGGGTTGGAACGGAGGGAGTGGAGGGCCGCACGTTCTGAGGGTGAGAGGTTGGAGTGGGTGAGAGGGGTGGAGAGGTTGAGACGGTTAATGTCGCGGCGGCAGTTGGCTATGAAGAGATCAAGGGCAGGTAAGAGGCCAGCACGGGGTGTCCTGGTGGATGGGATGTGTTGGAGGCGGAAGAAGGGGTCGTCAGAGGGTGGGCGAGAATCCTGGTTGAAGAAGTAGGCGCGGAGGCGAAGGCGGTGGAAGAATTGTTCAATGTCTCACCACGTGTTGAACTCGTTAATCCGAGAGGGTAGCAGAATGAAGGTGAGGCCGCCACGACATTAACCGCCTCAACCTCTCCACCCCTCTCACCCACTCCAACCTCTCACCCTCGAACGTGCAGCCCCAATGCTTTATCTTCACCATGGACATCCAGTCTCTGTACACCTCCAACCCCACCACGAAGGACTCAAAGCCCTCCGCTTCTTCCTTTCCCTCCGTACCAACCAGTACCCTTCCACTGACACCCTCCTTCGACTGACTGAACTGGTCCTCACTCTGAACAACTTCTCTTTCCAATCCTCCCACTTCCTCCAAACCAAAGGAGTAGCTATGGGCACCCGCATGGGCCCCAGCTATACCTGCTTCTTCGTAGGATATGTGTAACAGTCCATCTTCCGCAGCTACATGGGCATCACTCCCCACCTATTCCTCCGCTACATCGATGACTGTATCGGCACTGCCTCGTGCTCCCACGAGGAGGTTGAACAGTTCATCCACTTTACTAACACCTTCCACCCCGACCTCAAATTTACCTGGACCGTCTCAGACTCCTCCCTCCCCTTCCTACCTCTCCATTTCTATCTCGGGCGACCGAATCAACACGGACATTTACTATAAACCGACCAACTCCCACAGCTTCCTAGACTACACCTCCACCCACCCTGCCCCCTGTAAAAATGCCATCCCATATTCCCAATTCCTTCGTCTCCGCCGCATCTGCTCCCAGGAGGACCAGTTCCAATACCGAACAACCCAGATGGCCTCCTTCTTCAAAGACTGCAATTTCCCTCCAGACGTGGTCGACGATGCTCTCCACCGCATCTCCTCCACTTCCCGCTCCTCCGCCCTTGAGCCCCGCTCCTCCAATCGCCACGAGGACAGAACCCCACTGGTCCTCACCTACCATCCCACCAACCTCCATATACATCGTATCACCCGTCGTCATTTCTGCCACCTCCAAACGGACCCCACCACCAGGGATATATTTCCCTGCCCTCCCCTATCAGCGTTCCGAAAAGACCACTCCCTCAGTGACTCCCTCATCAGGTCCACACCCCCTACCAACCCAACCTCCACTCCTGGCACCTTCCCCTGCAACCGCAAGAAACGCAAAACTTGTGCCCACACCTCCCCCCTTACTTCCCTCCAAGGCCCCAAGGGGTCCTTCCATATCCGCCACAAATTCACCTGCACCTCCATACACATCATTTACTGCATCCGCTGCACCCGATGTGGCCTCCTCTGTATTGGGGAGACAGGTCGCCTACTTGCGCGATGTTTCAGAGAACACCTCTGGGACACCTGGACCAACCAACCCAACCACCCAGTGGCTCACACTTCAACTCCCCCTCCCACTCCACCAAGGACCTGCAGGTCCTTGGATTCCTCCATCGCCAGACCATAGCAACACGACGGCTGGAGGAAGAGCGCCTCATCTTCCGCCGAGGAACCCTCCAACCACAAGTGATGAACTCAGATTTCTCCAGTTTCCTCGTTTCCCCTCCCCCCACCTTGTCTCAGTCCCAACCCTCAAACTCAGCACCACCTTCCTAACCTGCAATCTTCTTCCTGACCTCTCCGCCCCCACCCCCACTCTGGCCTATCACCCTCACCTTAACCTCCTTCCACCTATCGCATTTCCAATGCCCCTCCCCCAAGTCCCTCCTCCCTACCTTTTATCTTAGCCTGCTTGGCACGCTTTCCTCATTTCCTGAAGAAGGGCTCATGCCCAAAACGTCGATTCTCCTGCTCCTTGGATGCTGCCTGACCTGCTGCGCTTTTCCAGCAACACATTTTCAGCTCTGATCTCCAGCATCTGCAGTCCTCACTTTCTCCTAGTCTCTGTAGAAAGGCAGGTCATATAAATAGTTGCAGTAATGTGAATAAAGCTGATATTGTTTACTTAACAAGGCCCTTCTAAATACAGCAGAAAGGCAAATGTCCTAATGCAGACTGAAACACTTTGGGCTTGAAGAAATCTGGATACAACATGATGGCAATTCTGAGCCCCTGCTATTATACAGTGAGTTGTGGTGACGAGTGTTATTTCTAAATGGTGTCAACTGATAGAAATTAGAATTTACAGCTTCAAGAAAAATCAGAAGACAAAACGCATGCCACTGACCTACAGGACTTAAGAGAAACAAATACTATCGAAGGCTGATGACATCAAATCCCACAATCTGTAGCAACACTCACAGAGTGATAGAGATTTACAGCATGGAAACAGACCCTTCAGTCCAGCTCATCCATGTTGATTAATCTAGTCCCATTTGCCAGCATTTGGCCCATATCCCTCACATGCTGTAATTGTACCAGCCTCCACCACTTCCTCTGGCAGCTCATTCCATACATGCACCACCCACTGCATTCAAAGGTTGCCGCTTAGATCCTTTTTAAATATTTCCTCTCTCACCTTAAACCTATGTCCCCTAGTTTTGGACTCCCCCACCCTGGGGAATAAAATCTTATCTATTTAGCCTATCCATGCCCCTCATGATTTTACAGACCTCTGTAAGGCCACCCCTCTTCCTCCGACGCTCCAGGGAAAACAGCCCCAGTCTATTCAGCCTCTCCCTATCGCTCAAACCCTCCAACCCTGGCAACATCCTTGTTAATCTTTTCTGAACTCTTTCAAATTTCACAAATATAGCAGGGAGACCAGAATTGCATGCAGCATTCCAATAGTGGCCTAACCAATGCCACATGACCTCCCAACTCCTATACTCAATGCACTGACCAATAAAGCACAACTGGTCAGGTAGCATCCGAGGAGCAGTACAGTCGTCGTTTCGGGCATAGGCTCTTGAGCTCATGCCCGAAACAATAATTCTCCTGCTCCTCGGATGCTGCCTGACTGGCTGTGCTTTTCCAGCACCACACTCTTCAATTCTGATCTTCAGCATCTGCAGTCCTAACTTTCTCCACACTGATCAATAAATGCAAACACACCAAACTTCACTCTCCTATCTACATGTGATTCCACTTTCAAGGAACTATGAAGGTAAAACAGTTGATATGAATTTCATTAAGTCGTTTGATAAGGTTCCCCACGGTAGGCTATTGCGTAAAGTACAGAGACATGGGATTGAGGGTGATTTAGTGGTTTGGATCAGAAATTGGCTAGATGAAGGATGACAGAGGGTGCTAGTTGATAGGAAATGTTCATCCTGGAGTTCAGTTGCTAGTGGTGTACCACAAGGATCTGTTTTGGGGCGACTGCTGCTTGTCATTTTTATAAATGACCAGTATGATGGCATAGATGTATGGGTTAGTAAATTTGTGGATGACACTAAGGTCGGTGGAGTTGTGGGTAGTGCTAAAGGATGTTGCAGATTACAGAGGGACATAGATAAGCTGCAGAGCTGGGCTGAGAGGTGGCAAATGGAGTTTAATGTGGAAAAGTGAAAGGTGATTCACTTTGGAAGGAGCAAGAGGAATGCAGAGTACTGGGCTAATGGTAAGATTCTTGGTAGTGTAGATGAGCAGAGAGATCTCTGTGTCCATGTACATACATCCCTGAAAGTTGCCACCCAGGTTGATAGGGTTGTTAAGAAGGCATACACAGTGTGTTAGTTTTATTGGTAGAGGGATTGAGTTTCGGAGCCACGAGGTCATGCTGCAGCTGTACAGAACTCTGGTGCAGCCGCACCTGGAGTATTGCGTACAGTTCTGGTCACTGCATTATAGGAAGGAAGTGGAAGCTTTGGAAAGGGTTCAGAAGAGATTTACTAGGATGTTGCCTGGAATGGAGGGAAGATCTATGAGGAAAGGCTGTTTTCGTTGGAGAGAAGAAGGTTGAGAGATGACTTAATTGAGACATATAAGATAATCAGAGGGTTAGATCGGGTGGGCAGTGAGAGCCTTTTTCCTCGGATGACGATAGCTAGCATGAGGGGACATAGCTTTAAATTGAGGAGTATTAGATGTAGGACAGATGTCAGAGGTAGTTTCTTTACTCAGAGGGTAGTAGGGGCATGGAACGCACTCCCTGCAACAGTAGTGGACTCACCAACTTTAAGGGCATTTAAATGGTCATTGGATAAACATATAGATGAAAATGGAATAGTGTCGGATAGATGGGCTTCAGATTGGTTCCACAGGTCAGTGCAACATTAAGGCCGAAGGGCCTGTAACTGTGCTGTAATGTTCTATGTTTTATGAACCTGCACTCCAAGGCTCTATGTTCAGCAACATTCCCCAGGATCTTACTATTAGTGTATAAGTTCTACAGAAAAATACAGAGAATGACACAAAATACAGAAAACAATCACAGAATTAATACAAAAGCATTTCAGACCTGACGAGACATAGGAACAGAATAAATCTGCAGCTGAAAGGCAGACGTGTAGGCTATATCATGAAATGGTGGCCTGTGGAAGCAGACTGAAGTCCTAGTTGAGCCAGCCAGACATCGAGGATTGCGTGAGTTAAAACCAAAAATATTTGTAAAGAAGGCAAGTCAGTAATTTTTTTTAAACAGTTGCAGCTTCAATTTGATGTGGCTATCACTGTGCAAAAATACCATGAAGTATGGCTGGCAAAATGGACCCAAGAGGGCCATGACTCATATTCTGGGAGAAGACAGTCAGGGACATTGTGAACCAAGCCACTTAAAGCAGACAAGCATTGGGCATTTTAAAGTAGCATGTAATAGTCATCTAACAGAAATAACCTTTGGGGACAACGAAAATTCTACACGAGTTTTAATGAGACTGCGAAGCACAGGAAGCCATCCATCACAGCTACAAAAGCATTGGAAAATCTTTTTCTCAATCATGAAGTGCAGGAGAACCCTCACTACAACTGCAAAGCTGAGGAAAACCTTTCAACACAGCAAAAAGTGTGGGAGGATGGCCATTACGGCGTAATAATAATCTTTGAAGATAAAATACACATTCATATGGCATTAAAATGGTATTGTCACACAGATTTAATTTCAGAGATGTGCCAACTAAAACACAAGGTTGAACACCTTGGAGAAAACAATTCTTCATGTATGAAATAACAGATTCCAATCTGGATAATGAAACAGATGCTAACAAAGTATGCATCTGTAAATAATTTGGAATATGGCAGAAGATGTAATTATTTGTCAAGGGACAAATGAAACATCACACAAATTCAAAGAGGTATTGAATGCCTTTGACAATTACTTTGATGTCAAAATGAATAATAATATTCTAGAAAGAGCAAGATTTAACAAAATGGTTCAGCATTTAGATGAACCTTTAGAATATATTATTAATGATCTTTCCAAGCAAATAGGGGAATGCAATTATGGTGACAGAATTAATTAGAAACCAAATTATCATTGCTTTCATCAGATTTATTACAGTCTAAAGAACAGAGAAAGTCATTCAGATATAAAGTGAAGCAGACATCCGACAGCAATATAGACTTATCCAAAGTGGAGAAGATTAAACTGGCATTGGAAAGCTATACAATTTATTGATTTCTTTAAGGTACAAAACCACAAAAGACACATAAGATAACACAATTTAGCTGCTAGGACAGACACCAGACATTAAAAGTCCTTGCCAACACTATCGAGGAGAGATACCTCAAAAGTGTGAGCAATGCCCAGCTTTTAACATGAATGCTTTTTTTTTGGAGTAAGATGATCATTTTCAGAAAATGCACTAAAGCAGGACACAGCCACAGAAAAGAAGAAAGCTGAAGAACAGTGAGATAAATGAGGTAGAACAATCACCGTCAGAGAAGTTTCTTAGTTTTAGAAACTCAAAGTTTTCTACATTAAATTGGTAACCCAGGTCAAAGATTTGGCATGCAGGCATTTATGTCAGTGGGTATTTCATGAATTTCAAGTCAGATAGGAGCAAGTGTCACAACACTGCCAGATAGATAGCATCGGTTGATTAAGTGCTGTCTATAGTTGACAAATGTTCAATTACAATATCTAGTAGACACCGTACTTATACTACAAGTAACTATCCAACATATTGGGGACACCAAGTCCTAGGAAATCTTTATGTACCACTCAACCAAAAATTCTTTCACCCAAGTAGAAGGATGTATACTGACCACAATCTCATTCAAGAGATGGAAGATGTTAAACAATAAAAGGTCAGCGAAGAGCCAGGAGCCAGTTTTTCTGGCCTTTTTTAAGCTCATGGTGAAACCTAAACAAAAAGCTGAATCTCCTGAGGCTGATTAAATTGAAATAAAAAGTACATGTTTCATACTGCAAATGAGATGAAAAGCTATGACTAGAGCAGTTTGGCTTAAATGTTTTCCACTTCTATCAAATTGAAGTGAGTTCAGATTCCAAGTGGCAACAACGTTTGAAGCACAAGCAAACAGGGAGCAATTGAACCATCCACACTGCTCAAGAGAATGCACAGTGTGACAGACAATAGAAGTATCAGCAACTACATTGAGTGAGATTGCAACATAGCACAGTGAATAGCTACTTATAATACATTCATGTCTGAAATTGGGTGCTGAAGCAATTAAGAAGAGACATGGTCAAAATGTCTGACCAGTTTTCAAGGAAAAATGGCCTACACCAATAAAGAGTATCACGTCAAGCAAGAACAAATCTCTCGGTAAAACCATTGCGAAATCTGGCTTCACCAGTAATTCATACTCCAAGAGGGAAGTAGAATAGAAAATATTCAAGAAGTTGAAGTATTGAATTTGCCTACTTTTACACAAAGCCAAATGTGGAGTAATAAAAGACATTCTACTGCTACAAATTAAAGATGTTGTGCAATTCCATGGAAGTCACCATTGAGAAGAGATACACAACTTGTAAAAATTCAAAATACTGCAAAGATAAAATGTACCTGCACCGTATCAACCACACTGATACCTATAATAAAGAGACAAACATCACTGAAGCTCTCCAAAAAAAATAAAAGGTTAACGATTCCGCAGTACAGGAGAGAACTACAGATCTAATCAGGAAGACAGTTCAAGTCAATCAACTTCTATCCAACAACCCACCATTCTTTTAATTCTGAAGACAACATCTTGAAGGAGAATAGTTAAACCTCCAGATTATATGAATTTGTAAATCTGGAGGCTTGACTATTCTCCTTCAAGATGTTGTCTTCAGAATTAAAAGAATGGTGGGTTGTTGGATAGAAGTTAATTGACTTGAACTGTCTTCCTGATTAGATCTGTAGTTCTCTCCTGTACTGCGGGATCGTTAACCTTTTATTATGCTTTTTTGGAGAGCTTCAGTGATGTTTGTCTCTTTATTATTGGTATCAGTGTGGTTGATACGGTGCAGGTACATTTTATCTTTGCAGTATTTTGAATTTTTACACGTTGTGTATCTCTTCTCAATGGTGACTTCCATGGAATTGCACAACATCTTTAATTTGTAGCAGTAGAATGTCTTTTATTACTCCACATTTGGCTTTGTGTAAAAGTAGGCAAATTCAATACTTCAACTTCTTGAATATTTTCTATTCTACTTCCCTCTTGGAGTATGAATTACTGGTGAAGCCAAATTTCGCAATTGTTTTACCGAGAGATTTGTTCTTGCTTGACGTGATACTCTTTATTGGTGTAGGCCATTTTTCCTTGAAAACTGGTCAGACATTTTGACCATGTCTCTTCTTAATCGCTTCAGCACCCAATTTCAGACATGAATGTATTATAAGTAGATGACTAGGAGGAAGGAGGGTGGGGAGAGTAGTGGCAAGTGTAAATGAATGTATACGAACAAATGTATTACAATATAACAGTTATGAAGGAAAAGACTTTCGTAGAGATGTTATATATACTTGTTTACTCAATAAGACTCCTTTACTTAGATCAGAAAGGTGGATATCTTAATCTGTCACATTGGATTTAAGGGAACCCAAACACAACAAGCATCAATCCCAGTGTCTGCTCCAGGTCTGTGTTCAGTTTTTATATATATTTCTGCCTGCTTCTGTGGTTGAACATATTTGGTTCTTCTGTGGATAGCAAATGGAGTAGTAATAAAGAAATACATGCCCACTGGGGACTTTGCTGGCATTCATGGCACTGTTGTGCACTTCTATCCCAGTGTTTATAAACACAGCTGGGAAACATATTATTAAGTTTTATATCCTCAGGTGCAGCTAGACTCATAATCTTCTGTTATCTGCATATTGGAAAATCACAGACAATCTATACAAGATTTTTCAAAAAGGTTGGTGGTGGATGAAATATATGCCTTGCCTTAGTTGGGTACATAACAAAAATAACTTTCACAGAATATCTGAGGCTGTGAAGAAATGTACTTTAATTCTGTCTTATTTCTATGTGTAAGTCGCAGAGTTCCTTGTCGGAATGAGCTTAAAGCAGTTAGTGATGAACCATTTTCCATTGTTATTCTGCAATCCATATGTATATTCTTTGACAACTCAAAATTTCTAGTGCTCAAGTGAGTCAAACATTGCTCCTGAAACATAAAAATCTTGACCACAACAATGCCTACATTTTCCATATTTTCATTACCTTTACAAATTTGAATTTCTTATACTCTCCTCTAAATAATGAGGCTTTGTGAATTCCACTCCACCACAGTTTTGGACAACATGTTTAATGTCTCATCTCTCCACTGGGGAATGTCAAGCCCATATCAGTTTCTCTTTTGGGTGTCACATGTTGTAAGATGAAGTTATTACTACTATAACTTTGTTGCATAGGACCTCATAACATGAAATCCCGAAGGGAAGAACCAAAGACTTTATTGAAGAAGAAGCATGGTGATAATTGTTAGTTTAATCAGTGGATAATTGGATGAAGCATCATTTCTTTAGAATTGTAACAAAAATTAACACTTAGCTGAAGTAGAAGATTTAATTAATGGGGAACAAAGCTTAGTCAAAAACGAAGGCTTAAAGGATTCTCTTAAAGGAAGAGTGAGAAGTTGGAAAACAATGAGGTTAAGAAAGGAATTGAAAACTCGGGTGGTACACAGCTGCCAATAAAGAAAGGTGACTACCCATGATAAGTAAATCCCTAGCTAGTAGGGATTGTGTCTGATGGAGGATTGTTTTTTGGACTGGAGGCCTGTGATGGCGGTGGTTGACAGGGATTGGTACTGGGTTCGCTTTTGGTTGTCATTTATATAAACTATTTAGTTGAGAACATAGGAGGCTTGGTTAGCAAGTTTGCAGATAACACCAAAATTGGTGGTATAGTTGACAGTGAAAAAGGTTATCCAAGATTAAAAACAGATCTTGATCAATTGGGTCAATGGGCTGAGGAATGGGAGATAGAGTTTAGTTTGGATAAATGTGAAGTATTGCATTTGGTACTACAAACAGAGACAGGACTTATACAATGAATAGTAGGGCCCTGGATAGTGCTATTGAACACAGAGACCTCAGGGTTCAGATACATAATTCTTTGAAATTTGCATCACCACAACAGGGTGGTTAAGAAAGCATTTAGCAAGTTTGCCTTCATTGCTCAGATCTTTGAGTATAAGAGTTGGGGTGTCATGTTGAGTTTGTACAGGATGTTGGTGAAACCTCTTCGTAAGTACTGTGTGTGGTTCTGGTCACCATGTTATCCAAAGGATACTATTAAACAGGACAGGGGTTCAGAAAATATTTACCAGGATGCTCCACCAGGAATGGCGGGTATGAGATATAAAAACAGACTAGATCTTTTTTCATTGGAGTGTAGGAGGTTGAGAGGTGACCTTATTAAAGTTTATAAAATCATGAGGGGCACAGATAGGGTGAATGGCAAAGGTATTTCCCCTAGGATGAAGATGTTCAAAACTATTTTTAAGGTGAGAGGAGAAAGAAAAAGGACCTGAGGGGCAACCATTTTACACAGAGAGTGGTTTATGTGCGGAAAGAATTTGAAAGTGGTGGATGCAGGTACAGCTATAACGTTTAAAAGACATTTGGATAAGTTGATGAATAGGAAAGGTTTGGAAGGATATAGGCCAAGCGCAGGCAGGTGGGACTAGTTTGGGAACATAGTCGGCGTGGACTGGTTGGTCCGAAGGGTCTGTTTCTGTGCTGTATGACTCTATGGCTTGGACTCCATAAACACTTTGCAGAAAAAAGAAATATTACACTGTATCTTTAAATCATTTTTAGGGTTAAATATCTAAATTTTAGGACCTTTCTCAAAAAGACAATTGCTTCTCTAAAGTGAAATGTTTTACAAGCAACTACAGCAAATAAAATAATCCCAATACAAAAGCTGTTTATGAAATGACCTGTATAACAATTACTTCAATTCTTTAATATATATGTTCATCAAAATACCTGATTTAACATTGGTTAGAGTTAAACTGAATTATTTACATGCACTGTCAAAGACGACCAAGATAAAGCCCCTTGCCTTATTCTCTATCATTGTAATATAACATCTGAGCCTCTGAGGAAAGGAAAATGCCAATAATGTTTAAAATGGTTTCTTGTAGCAGGTACTACATTTACAAAACCAAAAATTATAATATTCTTCTAATCTGTATTAAAATTTGAGGTTGGTTAATTAGACATTAATTGTAGCTTCATTGAGATTGCAATATTAAATTCTGATAAATTTAATCATAAAAATCCAGATCAGAAGATCTCTAAGTTATTTAACTGAAAATCCATATGTTAACAATCCTCAATTCAATATATGGTGTTTTTAAATTGTGAAATATTATTGCAATGAACCAGGTATGAATGTCATTACTGGGTTTTTGATACTAGCACAAAAGTAGTTTGTTTACAGTTTGCAATGATATTCTTTTGCGGAACTTTGGGGACAGATTACTCCATTAAAAGCACTATCTAAATGTCAACTGTGGTTGATTTCAATTGTAATATTTCTAGCTATCAATGTTCCAGGTTACCTCGGGGATGTCTGAACTTTACAGAAATGGTCATGGACCTGTGATAAAAGCTTGAACTTGCCTCCATCGGATCTTCTAATGTTCTTCCTATCTTTACCACAATTAGTGAGGCAATATGCATATCAGCATGGTATAGCGATGCCAATTAAACAATGACAGCATGCTACACAAAAGCACAATCCAAAATTAAAGAACACTTCATCTACCTTTTCCTCCAACCTTTTATACATTTCTGTATTTACAAGGTGTGATCTCAGTCATATTTGTACTGTTTGTGGTACAATGGCAAAGAAAATACACAAACATGCTTTGGGAGCTAAAGTGTGCCTCCAGCTATCATCAAACCAAAGCATTTGAGATCAGAAAGAAGACACGTCACTGTATGTTGATTAATATGGGCACTTCTTGGACATGCAAAAGGAGGAGCTGGGAAAGGGAATAAGTGGTGCTTGTCAGCTGTTGTTTACTATCCATTGTGACTGGTCATTTGACTGTCTTCATAGGTCCCATTTAGAAATGGATTGAGTAATTACTTCTACTGAGACCAGAGTCTGGACCACCAATCAACCTTTCTTACACCACTGAAGCTTTTCTTATGCCATCGACCAACCTTGCAAAATGTCCACATTACAGAGGAGGAAGTGCTGGATGTCTTGAAACGCATAAAGGTGGATAAATCCCCAGGACCTGATCAGGTGTACCTGAGAACTCTGTGCGAAGCTAGAGAAGTGATTGCTGGGACTCTTGCTGAGATATTTGCATAATTGATAGTTACTGGTGAGGTGTCGGAAGACTGGAGATTGGCTAACGTGGTGCCACTGTTTAAGAAAGTTGGTAAGGACAAGCCAGGGAACTATAAACCAGTGAGCCTGAAGTCGGTGGTGGGCAAGTTGTTGGAGGGAATCCTGAGGGACAGGATGTATGTGTATTTGGAAAGGCAAGGACTTATTAGGGATAGTAAACATGGCTTTGTGCATGGGAAATCATGTCTCACAAACTTTGAAGAAGTAACAAAGAGGATTGATGAGGGCAGAGCATAGATGTGATCGATATGGACTTCAGTCAGGCATTCGACAAGGTTCCCCATGGGAGTCTGGTTAGCAAGGTTAGATCTCACGGAATACAGGGAGAACTAGCCATTTGGATTCAGAACTGCTCGAAAGTAGAAGACAGAGCATGGTTTTTCAGACTGGAAACCTGTGACCAGTGGAGTGCCACAACGATCGGTGCTGGGTCCTCTACTTTTTGTCATTTACATAAATGATTTGGATGTGAGCATAAGAGGTACAGTTAATAAGTTTGCAGATAACACCAAAGTTGGAGGTGTAGTGGACAGCAAAGAAGGTTACCTCAGATTACAACAGGATCTTGACCAGATGGGCCAAAGGGCTGAGAAGTGGCAGATGGAGTTTAATTCAGATAAATGTGAGGTGCTGCATTTTGGGAGAGCAAATCTTAGCAGGACTTATACACCTAATGGTAAAGTCCTAGGGAGTGTTGCTGAATGAAGAGACCTTGGAGTGCAGGTTCATAGCTCCTTGAAAGTGGAGTCGCAGGTAGATAGAGTAGTGAAGAAGGGGTTTGGTATGCTTTCCTTTATTGGTCAGGAGTATTGAGTACAGGTGTTGGGAGGTCATGTTGCGGCTGTATAGGACATTGGTTAGGCCACTGTTGGAATATTGCATGCAGTTCTGGTCTCCTTCCTATCGGAAAGATGTTGTGAAACTTGAAAGGGTTCAGAAAAGATTTACAAGGATGTTGCCAGGGTTGGAGGATTTGAGCTATAGGAAGAGGCTGAACAGGCTGGGGCTTTTATCCCTGGAGCGTTGGAGGCTGAGGGGGTGACCTTATAGAGGTTTACAAAACTATGAGGGGCATGGATAGGATAAATAGGCAAAGTCTTTTCCCTGGGGTGGGGGAGTCCAGAACTAGAGGGCATAGGTTTAGGGTGAGAGGGGAAAGATATAAAAGAGACCTAAGGGGCAACATTTTCACACAGAGGGTGGTATGTGTATGGAATGAGCTGCCAGAGGAAATGGTGGAGGCTGGTACATTGTAACATTTAAGAGACATTTGGATAGGTATATGAATAGGAAGGGTTTGGAAGGATATGGGCTGGGTGCTGGCAGGTGGGACTAGATTAGATTGGGATATCTGGTCGGCATGGACAGGTTGCACTGAAGGGTCTGTTTCCATGCTGTACATGTCTATGACTCTATAACTGACACACTTGAGTCCAATTCTGAGGGTCTGCACCAAATAGATCTCAACTCTTCTTTATTTATTACTTATTGTGATGTGGGCATCACTGGGAAGGCCAGCATTTGTTGCCTTATACCAGTGATTCATCCCGAAGAAAAGAAGTAACCTAGACTGGGACTCAACACACTTGGGCCCTGAGTCCACCCTTTCTACTGAACACCTAACTGGCTAATGCTGAAAATAGGTTAATGGAATTCTGGGGTCCATCTCTCAACAGTAAGATCAAACAATATCAAAGACTTGCCACTAAAGCTCCACAAGCTCACTCTGTAATCTCTGATTTGGTTAATATTTCCTAATGATATTTGCACTAACTCCAGTTGAAAACAGGCATGTTGCTCTCCAGCTACTTGGATAGTTTAATACTGCAATGTTTTTGGAATGTTTTTTCAATACTGGTACATGCCCTCATGTAAGGAATTTCTTAATTCTTATCTTAAGAGTTAATGATTAGATTCCCTACAGTGTGGAAACAGGCCCTTCACCCCAACCAGTCCACACCGACTCACCCAGACCCATTTCCCTCTGACTAATGCACCTAACACTATGGGCAATTTAGCATGGCCAATTCACCTGACCTGCACATCTTTGTGACTGTGGGAGGAAACCGGAGCACCCGGAGGAAACCCACGCAGACACAGGGAGAATGTGCAAACTCCACACAGACAGTCGCCCAAGGCTGGATTCGAACCTGGGATCCTGGTGCTGTGAGGCAGCAGTGCTAACCAAAACATTTTAATCTAACCGTTAAGTATAGTATTGGGGTATAGTATTTTATGAAACTATAGTGCACTGATGTAGTTTCTATACAGATTGTTTTGGTTTGAAAGGTACATTTTACATTTTAATCAAATGCATTCACAATAGGATGAAGAATTCCCTTGGCTCAGATGATACATACACATTGAACTATGATTTAGAGAAAAGGCAAAGATACTTAAAACTGATATCAGTAAAATAAACACAACTGAAACAAAAATTAATTATAACTACTCTTCTTGTACAAGTCAAACAATGCATTGTACAGAAAACTATGCTGCAATTTGCGCACGTAAGTGCATTAAGTGGTGAGTTAAAATGAAACTGCAAGTTGCACTCTCTCCAGAGCTATCTTAAGGGTATATAAGTTCACAGTGATCATGAAACTAAACAGTAATAATAAATGAAAGACAGTTAAAGTAATTTACTTGCAAAAAGCAAAAATGTCTTCTTCACTGTAAGAATCTCATTAATTATTTGCATTTGTGAAATATATTGTTTATACAAATTATACTTGAAGAACTCTCAATAATAAAACTAATTATTTTAACATGTGACCTTTAGAAGATCTAGAAACAAAAATTACTAAATGATTAATGCTATTGGTAAAAGGTCATATTCTACATTAAATATAGCTACAGTTGCTCCTGCTATTTTGATCAATGAATCATAATTTGATGTGCATAATTTTTACATAAAAAACTCTGAAGATGATGTAACTTGCAAACTAATTGTAATTCCTGATTGGTTTTGGTTCTAAAGCTGTAAAGTTGTTTTCACTAATACTATTTCATACTTTCTACAGACAGCACAAATTAACTCCTTAAGTGTTTCTACCCCAGAGACTCATTAAGTATTAATTGAGCCTGCTGAAGAGCACCTCAGAAGCTTTTAGGCTGCTCAAAATTACTTTGAAATGATAGAAATAATCTAATGATATTGTCCCACTACATTAAGATGTAGAATACAATAGTTCACCTGGATCCTTTTGATTGTCTATATGAAAGAGAGAGCAACAAGGAGAGAAGAGAGAAAAACAAGACAAATATGCACAATTAATGAGCAAGTGAACCAAAAACTACACCCTAGATGTGTGGTACCAATGACTTGCAAAGTGCCTGCCCAATGCCTTCAACCAATCTCAACACAATGGATGCCACTATAAATGCCTTCCGCGCAAAGGGCAATACTGGTGCACCACACAGATGGATAGTCAGCAATTAACATTCTGAAATGAAGGCAAGCAATGGCTTAAGATAGAAGTGAATCACTGAATCCTAAAATGTAAAAAAACTCAGATGATCCATCAGCAGCTTGAAACTGAGAAAAGATTCAAGTATGTAAAAAGAACATGTATGTGTATGAGTACATCTGTTTAATTAGTCACAGACAAGACAGACTAAGATCAAATTATTTCCACATAGATCTAATAGGATGCTTTCATCCACAGTAAATAAACAGTTCATTTCTCATGATCAGTTCCATGATACTGGCTGATATACAAGCCCTGGCTTTTTATAGTGTACCAATGACAAGTGCTTACAACTCAGGAATACACAGAAGCAAAGTAAAAATGCATTCAAGTCACAGACAATAAAAATAACTTAAAATTTTACAGATATTTTGAGTTCATCACAAACAATGGGGCATGTGTAAAAACCTGGTGTAGATCAAAAGCTGGACTTCAAACATTCGAGATCACAAACAGAAGCAACAGACAAGGAGGCTGAGGGAGGAAAATGCAAGAGTGGGATTGGTTAGGGACTGGCTTTGACTGGTGTTGGAATCATGTCAACAGAAAGAGCGAAAGACAGTGTGGAAAGGATGTGGTAAGTACTCACGAATGGTTAAATCCATCACTTGAGAGGCCAAGCAGTAGACAGGATGCTCATACATTTCTCTGTTTTTCCCTATAAAAGAGGATTTGGGCATGCAAGAAGCTTAAGTCAGAAGTAAAGAGATCATAGATCAGAGGAAAATTATATTAGGTCAGAAAGGATTAAAAAAAAGCTTTGGTGTTTTGGGATATTCATAGGACAGTAGGAAAAAGTTATTTGAATTTGTAGTTAATTCAGGTTTAACCATTCAGCATGCTCATGAGTCACAAAAGAAGTTGTGACCATGATTCTGACAAATCTCTTCAGATTTTGTAATCTGCTAATGATAAAACATAATGAATAAAGGAAAACAGGATTTTGTTGATTTAGGCTACAAGATACTAAATGCAGAAGCTTTTAGTATCTACACCACTCTCAGGTATTTCTTCATAGGCATAGTCTTAAGTACTTCCCCAGCTGATTGATACTTCCATTTAGGCCATTAACATGGTACAGTTAAGGTTTTTAAAATTTTGACAGATAACATCAAATGTTGCCAAATGGATACCAACGATAAGCAATTCAGCTTTGATTTTTTTCCATGTTATTAACGAAACAATTAGACAGGGAAGCTATTGATATATTTGAAAATTTCAGACAGCATATTTGAGCTATTTTCAATAAAATACAGAATGGACTATGCCTATGTAAGGAAGCCTGATACATGCAGTTGGTGAATGCTGGGTTGCTGAGATCACAATCCCTGCATGCTGGCCACTAAGTACTTCTACAGCCACTTTTTTAGGAATATAAAAAAGTGACTAGGTCAATAAACAAGAAAGGAGAAAAGCAGAAAAGAACAGGTAGTGCAGAATGAATTACTTCTCTGAACAAAGAGCTGGAAAAAAAAGTGTTTGGTTGCTTCATAGTATTCCCAGACCTAAAAGTCACAGTGCAAAAGAGGGTACATTAACGGAACCAGAAAGAATTGAGGCACAGAAGGGAAATAATCAAACACTGTGGGATCTACACTGGAATTGAATGCATTTTTACTTACACATACCGGTCTTGTGCTCAAGCTTACTAGAAATGCACTCAGCTGTCTAAACTTGCAGTCAACTGCAGATCTCACCAGCTAATTAAGAATCTAACATTTTCAAACAATAAAAAAAGTTAGTTTTTACATTACTTCACAACTTTATGTTACTAACAAAAAAAAGACTTAAGCCTTAAAATATTAAAATAAATTAAACTTCTATTTCTCCATCTATTTTTATGATTCTTGTTACAAAATACCTTTAGTGCCCAATTCTTAACTCATATATTCATATTATTTGCTGCTTAACTACTCCCACTAAATGAAAGCCCTCCCTTTTATACACAACTTACTTTGTGACAACAACCAGATGAAAGAATACTGTTACCTTATCAAACATACAAGTGACTACCATCTTAACACCTTTAAGCAGCTATTCACATACTTTTACTCATTAAAAATGAGAAGTTTGCATGAAGTCATAACTGTGGCTCATTGTCATTTGAGGAATTATTCTACCAGTCTTAACACTAAGAGATTCTATAATGCTAATCTATGTTTCCGTCTGTTTAACTGGCAGAAATGTCTTACTGATATTGGCCCAAGGAACTAAGGGTTCACCTGTACAAACTGCAGACCTGCAATTGTGTAAGCAAGGGAGTGAGGACAAACTGGTCAAACATTAAAAGCAATTTGAAACATCAATTATTAAATAAACATTTGTAAGCTAAAACCAAAATACATTAGTATAGGAGGATGATAGTTAACAAGATTAAAGCATCATATCTTGCTTTCAAAGTTTAGACAAAATCTGCCCATTTTCATATCAACAGTATACGAATTTATAAAATCCTGTTGAATAAAAGGTTAAAATCTGTGAGTGTAACAAACATGAACAAATCAAATATGAACTTGACTTCAACAAACTGTTAAATCATCACTGCACATATAATTCTTATTAGGTTTTCAGATTATATGCCCTTTCATGTTATTTGAGGGTGGCCTCCAAAGTTTAAATGTTTGAGGATGAATGTTCATTTCGTTCTCCAGCACATTTGACTGAATTTCGTGAAAACACTTTAAAAATCATAGAAAAACAACAGTATAATTCTGGACTCCACAGAAGCAATGGTAGGAAAGTAGGGGAAACCACATGGAAGTTCACTTTCCTCATACTTAATTATGTTTATTTCTCATTCTTTTTACTCTCTCTAGGCACTGAAATATCCATGGATGGGATGTTAAGTAATTTTCTCCTCAGATGCCAGTAAAATCTTCTCTGACAAGGCCCTAAACATGATGTCCAGCTGGGGCCTGTGGATGCCTTCCTGCCCTACTGTTCTACCCTTTTGAAGTTTGTGCCTATCTCTTCACATGACACAAAGAACAAAGAACAATACAGCACAGGAACCGGTCCTAAGGCCCTCCAAGGGTGCACTGACACATTTTGCCTTTCTCCACTAAAATTGTCTTCACTTACAGCATCCATATCCCTCTATTTCCTTCTTATTCATATATTGGTCCAGGTGCTTCTTGAATGCTGCTATTGTGTCTGCATCCACCATCTCCTTTAGCAACACATTCCAGGCACTCACCACCCTTTGTATGAAAAACTTGCCTCATACATCTCTTTTAAACATCCCCCCCACCTTGCATCTTGAACCTGTGTCCCCTAGTAATTGACCCCTTTACCCTGGGAAAAAGCCTCATACTTTCCACTCTATCCATGCTATTCACAATCTTATAAACTTGTATCAGGTTGCCCCTCAACCTTCTGCATTCTGGTGAAAACAAACCCCATTTATCCAACTTTTCTTCATAGCTAAAATTCCCCATACCAGGCAAATCCCGGTAAACCTTTTCTGTACCCTCTCCAAAGCATCCACATCCTCTGGTAACTGAAATGAACAACTCAGCAAGTGTTAGAAGAAAGGTTTATCTTCTACATACACTGTAATAAGATCTTCCATATTTCTGATGTCCTTGGACATAAATAAAAGTGACAGTAGATGTGAAGTTACCATTCTGTCTTATTTCACTTTGCAGGACGATATAATATACACCAGAGGAGCCTCGATTATCCGAAGGACATGGGCGAGGCGTGTTTTCTTTGGAATTCGATTAACCAAAGAATCAAAGGCTGGATAACAGTTTAGCCGAGAACTGGGACCTTGTGATCTTGCCGGATAATCCAATATTCAGATAATCGAATGCCTGATAATCGAGGTTCCTCTGTATGGCCCTTTGGAAACCATTCTAATTTTGATAGTAAAGTAAAAGCTTACCTTCTTTTCATAATTGCTGGCGATAATAAAATATTGTTTTAACTGTATTTGAGAATTCTGGTTTTGTTGCAAAGTATATCTAGTATTATAAGTCACTTTGCTGAGAAATTCCCATATTTGAAGTATTGATCATGACAAAGTAGATGACTGAGTACATTATAACTCAAGAGCTCATGCAAGGTTTGAGGTTGCAGATATATTTTGTTGAAACACTGCAGTCTAGAATTTATCACTGACTTCTGAGTTTTTAAATAAAAATAAACTGGTTTCTGATTTGGCTACACTGAGTACCTGATGCTAATAATAATGGTCAGATTAGATTAGCAATCCACAGCTCATAAATCTTTTACTGTAAATATATATTTACCTACTTACAGTTAAACTAGGTCAACAATACAAATATTATATAACCTGAAGCTTTGTTTTTAAAATGAGTAGACAATTCTAACTAAATAGTCTTAACAATTCTTAGTAACTGAAGTCACTGAAGAGTGTTGAATTGTCAGAATAGAAATTGCAACAATTCTGAATCAACACTTATTTACATCCTGATTTTTCTTAATAATCAGTCTCCAAGGGCTTCATCCAGTGAATTGCATTCATATGAAACAGTTCTGTTACTTACCTTCAATTTTGGCATACTCAGAAAGTCGTGTGTAGTTCACTAGGGCAGCTTTCTCCAGACATTTCCGAATGACAACTTTAACTTCTTCTTGAGGAACAGGTGTTACTATATCCTTCATGAGCACCTTTGCAATGACAGAAATGACCGTGCATTATATTTAAGTCTTCATTGTCTTTATGACTTTTCCTGATACCTGAAGTAGTTTGACTTTTCCAGAATTAATGTCCCCACTAAAAACAACATCTGACTGCAATGTCTGGGAAGAATATTTACAGATACTGGATAATAATGCTAAATAAAATAGATTCTATAAATAATAAAATAGGAACTACTCACTCTTTCCAGGAGAGACAATGTAGCCTTTAATGCACCCTCAGGTCGCCCAAAAGGAAAGCAATACCTGTCAGCAAGACATAGGTTATGAATTTCTTTCCAACAGGATGTTTAACATGTTTGTCCTGAGTGACATAAAAATCACAGTTCACTAGATATCCTCAACTTTCTTATTAATGTAGATTTAAAGAACAATACCTTAATCTGCATTATAATATCATCCAGTACTTACACATCCATGTGGTGCCGAAGCTAACAAGCTGAACTGACAAAGAGAGGTAGCTGGATAATCTAGATCCATGTTTTGCATCCATTGAATTTTAAGAATTCATTTAGGGATTTTGCTGGCAAAGCCAGCACTCATCGCACACCCCGAATTGCTCATGAGAAGGTTGTATTCTAGCCATATGTTGAATCTCTTCAATTGTGGTGTAGATACACCAGCTATCGAAAAACCCCTGGTAAGTTGCTTCTGTACTGGGGTAAGTGAATGCTGAAGATGATGGATGGTGTTCCAATCAAGCAGTCTCCTTGGTCCTGGATGATGTTGAGCTTCTTGATCTGCACTCATCCAGGAATGTGGAGAGTATTCTATGACACTCATGATGATCCTGCTAGACAGTGGACAGGCTTTAAGAAGTCAGGAGGTAAATTATTCATCACAGAATTCCCAGTCTCTGACCTGCCCCTAACCACAACATTTATATCGCTGGTGGTAGTTCAGCTTTTGGATGATGGTAGTGCTTAGGATGCTAATATTGGGAACTCAGTGGTGCTAACTCCACCGAATATCAAAGGGTGTTGGTTGGTTTCTCTGTTGTTGGAAATGGTCATTGCTTGACAATTGTGTGGAGCAAATGTTACTTGCCACTTATCAGCCCAAGTCTGAACATTGTGCCAAAATTAGGAGAGCTGTCCCGTGGACTTGTGAAGAAACAGCATGACATAGTATAATATGTAGAATGATAAATTATACACAGCGTCCCAGACACCACCATTCCTGGGTATAACCTGTCCCACTGACTGGACAGACTGGCAAAACCCAGAAGGTTGTTGCTGAATAAGTGAGGCTGACAGAATTAGCAAATGAAACCTTCCTTCATTTTAGTGATGATTGAGAGTAGAGTGTTAGGGTAGTAATTGACTGGATAAGATTTGTTTTGCTCTCATGTGGACAGGACATACCTATACAGTTTTCTACATTGTCTCATAGATACCAGTGAATGTATGGAGCCTACTAGAACAATTTTACTATGGAAATGGATATTTCAAGAGCACACTTTTTCAGTATTACAACAGAATGTTGTCAGGACAAATAGCCTTGCTATATCAAGTAGCTTCACATAGAGTGAACTGAGTTGGCTGAAGACCAACATCTGATATGTTGAGGGCCTCAGGATAAACCAAAATGGATCATCAACTCAGCACTTTAGGCTGAAATTGGTCACAAATACTTCACCTTGATCTTTTGATCTAATGTGGTGGCCTCTGGAGCGTCCCCTCAATTTTATTGTTTTATTGAACGCCACAGTTTGTGACTGGATATTAGCAGGCCTGCAGAGATCTGCTCTGATCACTCACAACCAAGTGCTATCCCTTTAACAAACAAACATGAGTATGCTTCTGTATATCTCTGAGGAAGTTCATGGCATCTAACACAAAGCTAACAAGGTCACTGTCTATTGCTGGTTAAGCAGTGCACATGAGCACGAGTTGGAACCTTCTCTGGTCCTGAAGCACAAAAGCAGCAGAAGTCTAGCACCATCAGAAGATCCTAGCCATTAGGTTGTGTTTTGCTGTACTCACCACTCAAATCAAACAGCCTTATATTGCTTTCAGTAAGTGGAAAATGCATCAACTAGTTTGGCATTCTGTCTGCTTGTATTCACCTAAAGTGAGTGATCTGATTCTCAAGTAGTATGCGCAGCCTCTCCTTGATCTCCTCGAAACGTTCCTTTTCTTCTACTGTTACAGTTCCTATTCCGTCAGGCCTGGAAAGACACAAAGTGACAATTCGAATTCTAATTTCATAATAGCATTAACCACCAGATATTTGTGAGATAATATTCATCATTTTTCTCCATGTTGTACTCAGTTCAGTACTTAAAAGTATAGATACTTCTTAAGGCATGAATGTGGCATACATGAAATATAGTTTTGTGCTTTTATACTGAGGTTCTCTAGCAATCCAGCAAAATTTCAGCTGGAAGGTTGGCTTCAACTACATACGGAGTTATTTTTACAAATTATCAACGAACAATTATCATCAATCAATTAAATAATAGGAGAAAGTGAGGACTGCAGATGCTGGAGATCAGAATCAAAAAGAGTGTTGAGTTGGAAAAGCACAGCTAGTCAGACAGCATCCGAGGAGCAGGAGAGTCAACATTTCGAGCATAAGCTGTTCACCAGGAACATGGAGAGCTTATTCCTGATAAAGGGCTTATGCTTGAAACGTCGACTCTCCTGCTCCTTGGATGCTGCCTGATTGGCTGTGCTTTTCCAGCACCACACTCTTTGGCTATAATTAAATAATTATCAGTTTTGTTTTTGTGAACACTGTTATGAAGCAGAAATGCCATGCAACACATTATTAGTTAAAAGACAAAATAATTATTTTAGTTTTTAATTACGACTGCATTAAGGTTTGGTACGTATGTCTTTTGCAAGCTATTAAACAAAGTTTTGGATTAGAAAGTGGCATAACATTGTTTTAGCTCATGAAAGATTAGTGCAACTTGCCCCCTTCCTTGCATCACCTCCCCTTCACCTCCCCCTTCCCAAAAAAAAGTGGTCTTTGTGCATTGAACACGTTAGACATCTGTCATAGTGAGATTGCTGGAATTCATTACTAGGGAGGTTATAGCAGGGATCGTAGAAAATCAAAATATGATCAGGCAGAACCAACATGGTTTTGTTGAAAGGGAAATTGTGCTTAACTAATTTATCAAGGGTTTTTGAGGAAGCAACAAGCAATATGGACAATATCCATCGATGTGATGTACTTAGATTCGCATAAATCATTTGCGAAGGTGCCACATCAAGGATTACTGCACGAAATGCGACATAAGCTCAAGATGTGACAGTTAATGCAATAACAATTGATTAATTAACGAGATGGAGGGGTAAAGAAAATTTTTTTTTTCTTCTTCTTGAAAGCTTAACAGTTCAGTATCACAAAGACATGGTTCATAATATATATTAATGACTTGACTGTGGTAATCAAATGTATAATCATGTATTTGCTAATAGCATGAAAATAGGTAAGGAAGATAAGTTCTGGATCAGTGGTGCTGGAAGAGCACAGCAATTCAGGCAGCATCCGACGAGCAGCTGCTGCTGTGCTCTTCCAGCACCACTGATCCAGAATCTGGTTTCCAGCATCTGCAGTCATTGTTTTTACCAAGGAAGATAAGTTGTCAAGAGGAGTTAGAGAGTCTGAAAAGGTTAGGCGAGTGGGCAATAATTTGGCAATTAAAATATTAAATGGAAAAATGCAAAGTTGTGCACATTTCCCAGGAGAAACAGGAACATTGTTTTTTTTTAAAAAGAGAAAGGAGAAAGATTGCAGTACTTTGTAGGACGGGGATTCCAAAATATTAGTTGTGAGTACAGCATGTGATTAGGAAGCAAATAGAATACGTGTTCATTGAAGGGGATTGGAAAAGAAGAATAGGGAAAATTTCCTGTAGCTGTACAGAGACCATGTCTGGAGTGTATAATATTTGTCTCCTTATTTGGAAAGGGATATAACTGCATTGGAAGTCATTCAGAGAAAATTCACTTGATTCATTTTTAGAATGAAAAGCATATTTCATGAAGAAAGTTTGAATAGGTTGGGCCTTTCCCAACTGGGGTTTAAAAGAATAAAAGGTGTGGTCTTATTGAACCATAAAAATCCTGAAGGAGTTAACAGGGTAGATTTTGAGAGAATATATTCTGCTGAAGGAGAAACGAGAATTAGGGAAAACATTTTAATGGGAGGTTCTCCCTTTTAAGACAGAGGTGAAAATTATTTTCCTCTCAGAGAGTTGTTAGTCTGTGGAATTCTCTCCTTCGAAATCAGTGGAGATTGGGTCATTGAATTAATTCACGGTCGAGTTAAATAGATTTTTGATTGACAAGGGAGGGAAAGTTTATAGAGGTGTGAAAGGGTGGGGGGGGGGGGGGGGGGGGGGCGGGAGGCAGACAGAAAAGCGCAGTTGAGATCACAGCCAGATATTTTCTGATTGGATGGAAATGCAGATTTAAAAGGCCTACACGTGCTCCTAAATCCTATGTAGCAGTAAACCACCAGTAATGCTGGCATGAGACCTGGTCCATTTGGAGATGTGGGCCTTGTTAACATTGGAGCAATGGACTGCTTCCAGATAGTCAAGGAATGCTGGTTCAGCATCTGCACCAAACTGTTGTTCTGGCACCAGGGGAAACCCCTCGTTCTTGACCCCACAAGGATACACAGAAAATTACCTACTGTCTCCTCTTCAGCCCAGGCCTCAGCTGATATAGGCTGGAGATGTAAGGGTGTCTGCTCTGCCCAGTGCAGTCCAGAACTGGCATGAGAATCCAAGCAATATCAATTTAAAGATTTCAATTTACTTGGTGCCTTCTTAAAGTGGTTGTTCCTGCCACCAACTCAAGTGACCCAGTGAAATGGCGACAGTCACCAGGGTAACAGTAACAGGGTAAAAAGTTACAATGCTCCCTTTTCAGGTGGCTAATACTCTTGCTCCACAATACAGGAGATCTGTAAAATCGATCCATTTTCTTAAGAGAACACTATGCTGACAGGAAAATGCTTTTTTGAAGTTTCCCTGTTTTAATCATTAATCTTGCTCCTGAGGTTAATCTGTAGGTACATTCCTGGAACATTTTCGGAGTAATATTACAGCACTTAAGTAATTTAAGTATTTTTATAAATAAAGCACTAATATTATCAGTTTTCTTTTTGTCTTCAATGAACTAAAAAGAGCTAAAAGAATTGCTCGCTATCTTATGGATTTTAAAGATGACAAACTAATTTATTCAAAACAAGACACCATACAATTTAAATATCTCTGTGTTAAATACTCTGTGCCACTTTTTGACCTCTTCTACTTAGTAAGCAGGGAACATATCATTAAAACAACAACCAGGTTGTTTTTTCCCAGGCTATTTCCCCTATGGCTTAAGTTTTAGATGAAGTGTGTTTTGTAAGAGAGAACAAATTTAGTTCTGCACAAAAAAGCATTTCCTTATTATTTCACAACTTCAGGTTAAACAATATGGATAGTTCCTGAATATTTACACCAGCCAATAATCCATAATAAGAGAGAAAGAAGCCGACCTAATCCTTTCACGAAAGGAAGCAACAGCCCAGACAAACAACATTACTAGGTTCTTCAGTTAAAAGCAAAGTAGAGGGATTTGTATTTTGCTATCCAGTCCACACTAGCTCAGTCTCCCTTTCTGTAGTGTGAGTAGACTGTGAATAGAATAAACAGTCCTTTTCCATTGGCCTCCTTCAGTGTACACTTTAAGCTGTGCAAATCCCCAGCACCAGCCTGTTTGGCAACACAAAAGCATGATAAAGGATTACAGAACCTTTAATAAACCTCCTGTCAGGGGTTAATTGGTCAGCTTTATTTCTCTTTATTTGCAAGCATCATTGTGACCTTAGGCTCAGAAATTACAATCTACACTGCAGTGCTGCAGTGACCAATAAAATAGAAAGCTGTTAATATGGCAAATCATCTCACAAGAAATACTACTCTAGAGCTTGGAAAGCACATTCTTTTTACACTTATTTTGGTGAAGCTTATTGTTACAAGTGACATCTTTTCTCTTAATTTACTGTTAAAAATCTCAGAACACTATAAATATGTCTGGCCCTGTACAAATAATGTACAGATTTATATTTAAGAATGAACAAATAAAAAATGCTGAATTAAAGGGTTTGCAACTCTAATTTTGTGCCTACTTCTAAAAGTGTTGTTATGCATTTCTGTTTTATTCAAATGTAGCATGATAAGATCTTTAAATCACTGAACTAAGCCTTTGGTTTAAGATGTGAAATTCTCACCTGTTTATAACGTGCTAATTATTAAAGCACTACCGAGATATTAATTAAATTGTGCTAGCAGCCAGCAAAAGGAATCAATATTTGCGCACTTAAAAGCTAAACAGTTCCTAATTTTTATACTATAACATTACAGTAAAATGGAAATTCCTCCAAGCACATTCAGATGCTGAACATTTAGGTACCAGAACTCAAAGCTCTGATGAACCAGGAACACAAAATGACATTTATAGTACTGTTCACAAAATGGAAAGATCTTACTGGATTTTCTTTCCTAAAATATTTAAGGTAATAGCTCCATAGTGTATTGAAAAGGACCCCCATGTGCTAATATAAAATAGTAAAATACAAACATATTGAAGAATTAACCTAAATTATGACTTGTTTCTAATAATTGTAAAAATTCCAACTCTTATTCAAAGAAGATGTTAACAACTGGCTATGATGTGCAGAACTAGTGATCGAAACTGAGCATTTGACCACAAGTGTGGTACAATCTACAGGTCAATTGTAGCCATTTTTGGAGTGGTCTCGATGTCTCGGAGGGCCTGCCAACTGAAACATGGCCACTAGGATTTCCTTTCTCAAACAGCTGCGGACTATATTATTTCTGACATGATGAGCGTCTTTCGACTCTACCTTTCAAAACTTCGGCAAACCATTTTCTCACTGTCGTTCACAAAGATGACATTTTCGGCAGCGTGATAGGAAAGATGTCATGTTGGTTGCTTTTCAAGTCTTTGTCACAGTGGTTAGCACCAGTTCTGTCAGCTTCACTCTCCTCACAGACTCCTATCTCGGGCCATGTCACAAATGATAAAATTTCCAACATTTTTTGTCAAAAATTACAATCTAGTGACTGCTATACTACTTTTTGCAGCTTTCATGGCTTAGTGGATTTTTGTTACAAACTGATCGGCAAATATAAAAGGCATTTTTAATGTATGCATGAGTGCATTTGGTTCGATTATATGAGAAACTTGCTTGATAAGAATAAAAATTAAAAAAAACTGAAGGAACCAATAACAAAACAATTAACTATAGACCATTTGAGCTCCTGTCAATGTTTATTTATACAGAGGAAGAAGAAAACCAGATTGTCTAATGGCAGAATTTATAACCCAAAATGTTTGCCATGGTTGTTTTAAACTGAATCACAAAATGTGATTCTAAAACAATATCAATTTATTCATTTGACAGTTCTTTCGCAATAGTTACTATGTTTGAGGATTTAATCAGAATCTATTCCTTTTTAATTTTCCAAAATTCTCTCCCCCAAAAATGTACACATGAAAATCTTACATGTTGCACAGGCCAAACAATTTTAATATGTCTGAAGGTTTGCAAACATTAACATGCATGTTTTGTGTAGAAACCTTTGTTACTTTCTGGATTGACATTGATCAGATCACAAGACCATTTCACTGTACTGCAACCTAGGACACCAGCTAGTTAGTTTCTTCTCAGTGACAGCTTGTCATTCTGTCAGTCTTGACCTTCAGGCTGTCCTGTAACATCTGAATCATATTCGCTCTGTACTCTGTGACTGACTGCAAGCTACTGTTGTCTCACTGTCTGACCCAATAATAACACAATACAAACAGACAACTTACTGCAACTCCATCACATGAAAAAATAATGTTTATTCCTAGCACATACTAAAATCTACATGCAGTTAGACCTACATTTGACCCTGTTTATTTCAATATAAATGTTTATGTCATTTGAAGCTATTCAATTCATGAAGCATAACTTTTTGCTTTCTTAGCTCTGTTCTAATGATCACAGAAGATTTGAATAAACTTCAATATTAAAATTAACATTTCTTTCGATTTCAAGTATGCCTACTAAATGCAACCTATTTTTAACTTTTTTGAATCCCTAAGGCAAAAGTGCTTGTGACTTTGGATACTCAGGTAAACAAGTATAATGATTAAACAATTCTAGTTAAAGGCTAAAACTTGTTTTATTTCTAGTACCTACAAATCTTCCTTCAAAATTAATGTTCGTGGTTATGTTTTACATCCATGCCTTTGCTAATTTGGAATTCCAACTTCTAATGATGCATTTAAGAGTCTCTTGTGAAACAGTGACACGTGGATCTGCCTCATTGTTCCTTCTAGCCAGCCTCGGAGTGGGAGAGACCTAGTTGCAAAACATTTTCATCATCCTCTGCAGGCATCTTTCAAAGGCATCCTTTATATAACAATGTATAAAACACTACGTGATGTCAAACATATGCAAAACTAAATAATAAGGATATCAATTTAGGTACTTGGGTAATTTTCAGATCCAGGGATTTAGTATTCCCAAGTTGCTCTGTTGGGAATGCTTTGCATATGTAATTCCTTATATAGCAATCTGGGATGTCAACTGTCAACATCAGGCACAATACAAAAAAGAAGTAACTACCGACAAGGAGAATCAAGAGAATTAGAGGACAAGTGAATTAGCAAAATATCACATACCTCCTTTAGGCTGGCTACAAAGTAAGATTAACAGGGGCCTTGCAAAAGAATGTTTGATAAGGAAACATATTACAGAAACTAGGAGGAGAAAATCAAAGAATGGAAATAATGAAAGAAATCAATATGGAGAGGAAAGAAAATGTTCATACACAAGGATCTGTTGTCACTTCTACTCAAGTTAACTAGTATCATATCTCTGCAAATTATAAGTTTTTCTATCATTTAACTGCACAAAATAGCACTTACCTTTTTGGCTCTGGTTTTGGTTGCAACTTGGGCTCCTTTCTAGAACCTTTTCTAGACTCCTTTCTGTCCTTTTTTGGGTCATTCTCTGGCTCATTTACTGAGGGATTGATTGACTTATCCCCCTCACCATCTACAATTGGCTGTAATACAAGTGATCCTGCCACTTGCACACTTTAAAGGATAGGTGGTTTGTAGAAAGCCAGAAACAGAACCAAGGAAGCATGAAAGAAATAAAGAAAAATCAAAGTATGACAAACTAAGGAAAACATGGGATGAAATAATGAATAAATGAGTGGAAAATAAAAGCTGGCAAAATGACTTGTAAAGTAAGAATTACACTTCTTTAAAAAGCAGTCAATAAAAATGAAATATATATCTTCTGCAGATCATCCAGCATTTCATGAAGCATTAGTTTATATGAAGTGTTGAGTAAATCGAAAAAGAACTTAACGATGCTTAAATAAAAATGGTGGCCTATTAGAATAATCCAGTAAAGCAGCATTATTTATCATATCAGTGGATGTACTGATTCTTATTAATTGCAACATGTGAAAGATCCACTGCTTTAATTTCTTACAATGGTTATTCTATTAAGGAACATTTTCTACTGTATTGGGCAGCCTACTCTAACATATACTGGTATAACTCAAAACAACATCAGAGTTATCTAAGGTATCAAATCAACTTATTTAACGATGTTATGACAACCACGGGAGCAAGTGGGACTTGAACCCAGGAGTCCTGGCTCAGACATAGGGATACTACCACTGTGCCACAATAACCCTCGTGGCTACCTGTATACTTGCCCATACATATCCATGTTTTATTAGTGATATGTGTGAAGGCATTTATGAGATTTCCTCCTACCCTATGGTCATCTTATACTTTAAGCTGGTTAGTCTGTCATTTGGTTTGGCTAGTGTCACCAATACCGAACATTTAAAACAGCATGGATAATTCATACAGGTAATACATCTGATAACATATTGCTTGGGAGTAAAACAAAAAAGGTATTAGCCCACTAGTGCTACATTGCATGCCAGAGTCGAATGGAAAACATGCGTGCAAACCAGTGAATGGAAATGGTCATCTTGTGTTGTCAACAATTCATTTCCTTCACGTCCAACCATTACAAATTTTGGATTAGAAATGCTTATTCTTTTGCATAAGGGTAAAACAAACCCTATGTTTTATTCTTCACAATGACTGTGTCTCTTAAGTTACACTGCAATTGAACACTACCTGTTGCCATGCACATGTGAAGCACAGAAGGCAAAGCTGTAGTGAAGCAGGGTTGGATCAATCATCGCTCCATTTTCTGCTCTTTCAAGCAAATCATTGAGGTAGCAGAGATGTCTGTGACAGCCTCGAGTTCCATAGCGTGCACAATACTCATCCAGCACGAATACCTGGCCAGGGCTAAACCAGCCCTGTGATATAGAAAATCAAAATCTTTCAGAAAGGTCTGAAACCAGATTTGATATTATTAATAATTGAAAAGAACATTTAAACACATGTAAATTAACTACTAGCAATGTGTCACAAACCTATTATTGAAAAAGAAGCTTTTATGAAGGTTTATGGTAAAGTTAAGTCACTGTGCTGCAAGCAAAATAAAATAATTTTTAGGGGCAACTTCGTGTTTGTAAATATGAGGAATTTGATGCTAGTTACAGAACCAACTTATCACTTTGAGCATCAAGCAGTGTAAGCTGTGTTATAGCAAAGGCATTTGAAAGTTAAAGTTGTTTTACTCTTCTACTTGGAGAAAGTAAGTGTAAACTCATGACTAACTGTGAGCAACTTTATTCTGAGGGTCCGTGCTCACTAGATCCTGGGCTAAGACTGTCCAAAACCATTCTAAACAGAAGATTACATCGAGCAAAGACTTTGCAGAGTAGATAATGTAAGGGGGAGACCCATATTCCCCCATGCTAGGATCAGGTTTCACTCTTCTTCCTGGCCCAATCTGCTGGCTCAATGCAAGAATGTGCTACTTTCCAAAAAGGATAAACTACAGCAAGTGCTCATTTGTTTAGATTAGATTAGATTCCCTACAGTGTGGAAACAGGCCCTTCGGTCCAACAAGTCTACACCGACCCTCCGAAGACCAACCCACCCAGACCCATTCCCCTACATTTACCCCTGCATCTGACACTACGGGCAATTAGCATGGCCAATTCACCTAACCTGCACATCTTTGGACTGTGGGAGGAAACCAGAGCACCCGGAGGAAACCCACACAGACATGGGGAAAATGTGTTCATGTCTTGATAGGTATGTTCACATGAGACCTGAAGATTGAATACTCTCCACTTGCCAACATGACTGCAGCTCCAATAACACTGAAAAAACTTGACACCATTCAGGACAATGTAGCCCTCTTCACTGGCGTCAATCTACCACCTTGAATGTTCACTCACCACATCACTGAAGTACAGTGTATTAAAGTACATTGAAATGCACATCACAATGTACTATCTAAAAATACACTGCAGTAACTCACCAGGACACCTTTGAGCACACCTTCCAAATTTGCAATATCTACCATCTCGAAGTTGAAAACAGCTTGGGTCCTTGGAAAGTGGTTAAAGGCTCTGTCATTTCTGAGAGACAAAACTTGCCATTTTTCTGCTCAGATGCTTCATGCACAGCTGGGAGGCAGGTAGAGCCTTGTTTTAACTTTTAAATGTGGGACTGCAACTTTAACAATCAGCACTCCCTTAGCATTGAATTGGAGGAACAGCCTCGATTATATGCACAATCTTGAGATTGTCTCTGAAACCCATAATATTCTGCCTAAGTGGCAGAATATGTAGTCAGTTCAAGCAGAAAATAATTCCAAAATTCCTTACAGTGGGATGAAGGGAAAAATGTATGTCAACATTGAAAAAAAAAATCAGCGAGGTGAAGAAAAGTTTAATCTAAGTGGTAGATATTTCTTCAAGTAAGAGAACAAAGTGCACTACAAGAAGTATAGCAAGCCATAGAACCTCCAAAACTCAAGGTACATCTGTCAAAGGTAGGATAAAAGGAAGGCAGGATGAAGAGTGAGCTGATAAAGTGGAATGGGGAATTGGATGCAGCTATGTTGTGCCACAGAAGGTTGGAGAGAGAGAAGTGGTTGTAGGGTCATAGGAAATTTAAAAACATGAAACATAATTTGACATTTCACACAATGAAGGATCAGTAGGAAAGGGTGACTGAACTAGAGGTGCATGGGGCTGACAAAGGCAAAGATGAGTATTCCAGTAACAAATGGGCTGCAGAAACATTGGAGAAAGCTAGTTTTACAGAACTGGAGGTAGTTAGTAAATGATTGGATACAGGATCAGAGCCAGCTCATGGTTGAACACAATGTGAAAGTGGGAACAATCTGGCCTGAGACACTGAGGGGAGCAATGAATATGTGGCAGGATCAAGGATGGTGGGTTCAGACTCTCCCACTTTTAACTGCAAGAAATTTTGACCTAACCAAATAGGATGTAGATGAGCAGTTGATGACACATAGACAGTGGAGGGATTGAAAGAAGTGATGTGTAAATTAGAATTTTTCATCATTAGCAGGCTAATTGAGGCTTATGGGAGAGTTTTGAATTTTGAATATTGAGTTTGAATCAGGTGGGAATGCAATAATGTGAGTTGTGTGTTCATTTAGTAACAGCAGCATGATAGCATGGCATACTCCAGGAAATCAACAAGATGTTGTCTAGGACATCACTGGAGAAGATCTGGGCAAATGGTCCAGGTAATTAAGTCGTGGAACTTGGCAGTGGAAATACAGTTAAGGCAAAGTGGGGCAAAATAATTTAAATATTTTCCTTGCTGGAACTCTTTAATCAAGTTTCACTGCTCTACAGTCCTGTCACATCCAGTTGTGAATGGTGGCGGACAATTAAACAACTGACTGGAGGTGGAGGCTCCACAAATATTCAATTCTGAATAATAGGGGAGTCTAGCATTGAAATACAAACAATAAGATTGAAATATTTGCATTCGGCTTCAGCAGCAAGTGTTCAGTGCATGACCCATCTTGGCCTTCTCCAGAGGTCCTTAGTATCACAGATGCCAGCCTTCAGCCAATTCCATTCACTCTACATGTCATCAGGTAAAGGCTGAAGGCACTAGATGCTGTAAATCTATGGATCCTGTCAACATTCCACCAAGAGTACCGAAGATATGTGCACCAGAATCGGTTGTGCCCTTTTCCAAGCTGTTCCAATACAGAAATAATACTGGCATTTACTGAGCAGTGTGGAAAATTGCCAGCATCTGTTCCTATCCATGAAAAGCAGGAAAATCTAATCCGACCATGTATAGCCCTTAATTAGTCTGCTCAAATCATCAGCAAAGTAATGGAAGGGGCCATTGAAGGTACCATTCAGGCAATAGTTGCTCCACAATTATCTGTTCACTTAGTGTTCCAGCAGGATCACTGAGCTCCTGACTAAATACAGCCTTGGACCGAAAGTGGACAAAAGAGCTGAACCCTAGAATTAAGTCGAAAGAGATGGCCCTTGACATTAAGGCAGTATTTGAATGACTACAGAACCTTGCAAATCTAGAGTCAATGAGAATCAGGGGAAATAATCTCCAGTGTTTGAAGTTATAATTGGAAAATAGGATGATGGCTGTGGTTATCAGATATGAATCATCTCATTCCCAGGACATCTTTTCAGGAATTCCTCAGAAAAGTGTTCATGCCTAAACCATCATCAATTGCTTCATCAAAGTCCTTCCCTCCATCATAAGTTCAGAACTGGGAGTGTTGGCCAATGATCACACAATGTTCAGCAGCATTTGTGTCTCATCAGATACTGAAGTAATCTATGCCCACATGCAGCAAGAACTGGTTAACACTTAAGTGTGGGAAGACACGTGGCAAGTAATATTTGCACCAGAGGAGTACCAGACAATGAGCCTTTCAACAAGAGATATCTAACCATTGCCGTTTGACATGCAATGACATTACGCTCATTGAATGTTCAACCATCAATATCCTGAGGGCTATCATTAACCAAAAACTGAACTGAACTTGCCACATACATGCTGTGTTTATAACAGCAGGTCAGGGGCTTGGAATGTGTGGAGAGTAACTTCCACTCGTCTGTTTGTCATTGATAAGGCACAAGTGTGGTGGAATACTCCCATTCACCGGATAGCTGCTGCTCTGACAACACAACAATCTTTGCACCATCTAGAACAAAGTAGTCTGCTTCATTGGTAGCCATCCACACCCTTCAAACATTCAGTCCTTACACTAAATGCACACTGGCAATCCCAACTAAAGATGCATTGCAGAAACTTGCCACAAATCCTCTGACAGCACCTTCCAAGCCTGCAACTTCCAACCACTTAGACAGACAAGGGCAACAATTCCACAGAAGCACTGTCAAATGTAAGTTTGCCTTCAAGCCACACACCATCTAGCACGGCAGCTCAATACCACATCCTAATGAGCACCTTCTTCCTGGCCTGTGTAATAAATGATGGCAAAGCCAGCGACACCCTCCTTTAGTGAATGAATTAAAAAGTCAAGAAGGAATAAACATCACAGCCATAGTCACAGCTTTTTGCTGTTTATCACAGAGCGAGGGCAACAGTAGCGAATAGACTACAGATCTTGGAGGCACATGGTGTTTCAGAATATTAGTGAGCAAAGGGCAATTGGAATTGGCAGTAGTTTACAAGGAACATTCTGTTCAAGAGTTGCTTCTTTTTTTTTAAAAAGAGGAGGGAGACGTTGATGGCATCCATTCTGAAAGGGAGTGGGGCAATGCCTGAGGAGAAAAATTTAGAATGTTAGCTTGATTATTAACCTTTTAATAAAGGGCGGAAAGGAGGAAGAATTTCTTGAGTGTTTTCAGAAGAATTTCTCACACTTGTATGCTTCCAATCCAATCAGTAACATTTAGATTATTGGATTTGATTCTGGCAAATGGATGATACAAATGAATTAATTAATTCAGAAGGGGAACATTTATGAAACAATAACTAGAGCATGGTACAGCTTAAGTTGGCTATGGAAAAGAACAAGGAAAAATCCAGAGTAAAAATAATTAATTGGAAGAGGTCAATATAAATGGTGTGTGAATAGATCTGGCCTTGGTAAATTTATGTAATAGATTGGCAGGCAAACAGTAATTGTCAAGCAATTGTTTCCCTCCTTTGAGCAGATACTTTGGGTAAACGAGTTTTGAGAAGATTTGTGGCTCAAGTTGAGGTTCTGGATGTAGGTTTGCAGGAAATGTCATCACCACAAGAAATGACGTCACCAACCCAAAGAGACCCAAACATATAAATAGAAAGCAGGAATCATCAGCAGTGCTTCGTCTGGAGCCTCACTGAAAATGTTACCTAGTTTGGTGACGAAACATCTGAAAGTGAACTTTCCAGCTCAGCGAGCAAACCTACATCCAGAACTTTGGGTTAAGTCAGGATACATTTCCACAAGAGGGGAAGATAGGATTATGAATACCAGAGCTCCTTGCTTCACAGAAAAGATGTTGCGTTGATAATATAACTGAGAACCAGGGTGAATATAAAACATTCAGAGGGAAACTGAAAAAATAATGAGTGACAAAGATAGAAAGTGAGAAAAGACCATCAGCTAATGTAAAAGGGAATCTAAAAAAGGAGCTGTGGTAGTGGCACACTTTTTCTAATGGTAGAATTGGAAGCCTCTTGAAGCCTCTCACGCGATTCTAATTAAAATGTAAAAGGGACAGTGGTGAGCACAGGACACATATACAATCACACAACAGCAGAAGCTTTTTATTGGCAGAAGCTGCCATCACCTGGCAGTGAAGCTGGCACAGGCAAGTTATAAAAGAGCCTCCTGGTCAAACAGAGAAAGCCATTCATCATGACCACAATGTTCCCACCCAAATAAATAGCCATTAATATAAAATGCTGAGAGTGTGGTGCTGGAAAAACACAGCAGGCCAGGCAGCATCTGAGGAGCAGGAGAGTTGACGTTTCGGGCATAAGTTCTTCATCAGAAATATAATAATACAAGAACACAGAGGTGACACAGGTATTTTTCAAATTCAAATTTCACTTGTGAATAATTTATATCATATTTGTTTGACTTTTTCATTTGTGCTTCAGTCTCATTTGTTATAAAAGTATTGCATACCTAATGATTGATACACAGTGATAGTTACATAGGCAGATAAATAGTAAAAGGAGGAGTAGGAGCAGAAAAGTAGATTTATAGAACATAGAAAAGTACAGCACAGAACAGGCCCTTTGGCCCAGGATGTTGTGCCGAGGTTTAATCCTAATCTAAAATATAATAGCTTAATCTGCGCACCCCTCAACTCACTGCTGTTCATGTGCATATCCAGCAGTCGCTTAAATGTCCCCAATGACTCTGCTTCCACCACCACAGCTGGCAACGCATTCCATGCATTCACCACTCTCTGCGTAAAGAACCTACCTCTGACATCTCCTTTATACCTTAAAAATGTGTTGTGGAAAAGCGCAGCAGGTCAAGCAGCATCCAAGGAGCAGGAGAATCGACATTTCGGACATAAGCCCTTTTTCAGCAATACATTTTTAAGCTCTGATCTCCACCATCTGCAGTCCTCACTATCTCCTTTACACCTTCCTCCTAATATCTTCAAACTATGACTCCTCATACCAGTCAATCCTGCCCTGGTGGAAAGGTCTTGGGCTATTGACACTAGCTATTCCACTCATTATCCTGTACACCTCGATCAGGTCTCCTCTCTTCCTTCTTCTCTCCAAAGAGAAAAGTCTTCATAATGCAAGCCCTTCAGCCAGGCAGCATCCTAGTAAACCTTCTTTGCACCCTCTCCAAAGCCTCTGTATCGTTCCTATAGTAGGGCGACCAGAACTGGACACGATATTCCAAGTGTGGTCTCACCAGGGACTTGTAGAGCTGTAGCCAAACCACCATATGCTTTCTTAACAACCCTATCCACTTGGGTGGCAACTTTGAGGGATCTATGTATTTGCACACCCAGATCCCTCTGTGCCTCCACACTGCCAAGAATCCTGTCCTTAATCCTATATTCAGCATTTGAGTTCGACCTTCCAAAATGCATCACTTTGCATTTATCCAGGTTGAACTCCATCTGCCATTTCTCAGCCCAGCTCTGCATCCTGTCTATGTTGCGCTGCAGCCTGCAATAGCCCTCTATGTTACTGATGACACCTACAATCTTTGTGTCAGCTGCAAATTTACTAACCCACCCCTCAACCTCCTCATCCACGTCATTTATAAAAACTACAAAGAGCAGAGGCCCAAGAAGAGAGCCCTGTGGGACCCCACTCAACACTGACCTCCAAGCAGAATACTTGCCATCTACAACCACTCTCTGCCTTCTGTCAGCCAGCCAATTCTGAATCCAGATAGCCAAATCTCCCTGTATCCCATACTTCCTGACTTTATGAATAAGCCTACCATGGAGAACCTTATCGAATGCCTTGCTGAGGTCTATATACACCACATCCACTGCTCGTCCTTTGTCGACCTGTCTTGACACCTCCTCAAAGAATTCAATAAGATTGGTGAGGCATGACCTGCCCCTCAGAAAGCCATGCTGACTGCCTGTAATCACACTATGCTTTGCCAAATAGTCATAAATCCTATCCCTCAGAATTCTTTCCAAAACTTTCCTGACCACAGACGTAAGACTGACTGGTCTGTAATTACCAGGGATTTCCCTATTACCCTTCTTGAAAAGAGGAACAACATTCGCCTCCTTCCAATCCTCTGGTACGACTCCTGTGGAGAGTGAGGAGGCAAATATCCTTGCCAGCGGCTTAGCAACCTCCTTTCTCACTTCCCGGAGCAGCCTAGGAGAAATCTGGTTTGGGGAGAAAGTGAAGACTGCAGATGCTGGAGATCAGAGCTGAAAATGTGTTGCTGGAAAAGCGCAGCAGGTCAGGCAGCATCCAAGGAACAGGAGAATCAACGTTTCGGGCATATGCCCTTCTTCAGGAATGAGGAAATTGTGTCCAGCAGGCTCAAATCTGGTTTGGCCCTGGGGACTTATCAATCTTAATGTTTTCCAAAATTTCCAGCACATCAACTTCATCAATCTTGATCGGGTCTAGACTGTATTCCAATTCCTCAAAGTTTTCATTTACAACAATTTCCCTTTTCTTGGTGGAAACCGAAACCAAAAACTCATTTAGGGCTTCCCCTATTTACTCAGACTCCACGCACAAGTTCCCTCCACTATCCCTGATTGGCCCTACCTTCTCCCTGATCATTCTCTTATTCCTCTCGTGCTCCCTCCTGGCTCTCCAAAGTCCATTTCTGAGCTCCTTTCTAGCAAGCCTGTAATCCTCTAAAGCTGTGCTAGATCCTTGCTCCCTCTACCTTATGTAAGCTGTCTTCTTTCTTTTGATGAGAAGCTCCTCTGTTCTTATCATCCAAGGTTCCTTAATCTTACCCCTTCTTACCCATCTCAGAGGAACAAATTCATGCATCACTTGCAACAACTGCTCCTTAAATAGTCTCCGCATGCCTGCTGTGCCCGTTCTGTGGAACAATTGCTTCCAGTCTGTACTCCCCAACTCCTGTCCGATAGCGTCATAATTTCCTTTTTCCCAATTAAATATCTTCCCTCGATAACTGCTCCTTTCACTCTCCAAGACTATGCTAAATGTGAGGCAGCTGTGATCACTGTCACCAAAGTGCTCTTCCACCACGAGATCTGACATGTGTCCTGGCTTGTTGCCGAGCACCAAATCCAAAATGGCCTCTCCCCTCGTCGGTCTGTCTACATACTGAGTGAGGAAACCCTCCTGAACACACCTGACAAAAACAGCTCCATCCAAACCATCTGCACTTAGAAGGTTCCAGTCGATACTGGGAAAGTTGAAATCACCCATAACAACAACCCTGTTACTTCTGCATTTTTCCAGAATCTGCCCGCCTATGAGTTCTTTAATCTTTCTACTGCTATTCGGTGGTCTGTTCCCTTGCTGTTCCTAACTTCCACCCATACTGACTCAACAGACAAACCTTCCTCAACAACCTTCATTTCTGTAGCTGTGATGCACTCTCTGATTAGCAATGCTACACCCCCTCCTCTTTTTCCAACCTCCCTGTTCTTTTTAAAAGTTCTAAACCCTGAAACATCAAGCAACCATTCCTGCCCCTGTGAAACCCATTTATGAATGGATGCAAAGGGAATAGCCATTTTGCATCAGTCATTATCAAAGCAGAAGATGCCGCCAAAGTCAAAGTGAGAAAATGAGATATTGGATGAACTAAAAATGTATAAAATGGTTATAAAAAGATAACCTGCTTATGCTTAAAGTTGATAAGTCACCTAGACTGGATCAGATACATCCAAGAATACCAAGGGAGTAAGGGTGAAAATTGTGAAGAAGTTGGCCATAATATTCCAGCCCAGCTTAGTTTCAGGTGGGTGAGTGATAGTTCCAATTGAGTCGAGAATTGCAAATATTACCTAATAGAATCATAGAGATGTACAGCATGGAAACTGACATTTCGGTCCAACTTGTCTATGCTGACCAGATATCCTAACCTAATCTTTTCCCATTTCCCAGCACTTGGTCCATATCCCTCTAAGCCCTTGTTATTCATATACCCATCCAGATACCTTTTAAATGCTGTAGTTGCACCAGCCTCCACCACCTCATATACGCACCACCCTTTGCATGAAAACGTTGCCCCTTAGGTCTCTTTTATATCTTTCCCGTCTCACCCTTAACCTATGTCCTCTTATTCTGGACTCACCCATCCCAGGAATAAAGATCTTGTCTATTTATCCTATCCATGCCCCTCATGATTTTATAAACCTCTAAGATCACTCCTCAGCCTCCGACTCTCCAGGGAAAACAGCCCCAGCCTATTCAGCCTATCCCTATAGCTCAAACCCTTCAACCCAGACAACTTCCTTGTAAATCTTTTCTGAACCCTTTCAAGCTTCACAACATCCTTCCGATAGGGAGGAGACCAGAATTGCATGCAATATTCCAACAGTGGCCTAACCAATGTTCTGTACAGCCACAACATGACCTCCCAACTCCTGTACTCGATGGTCTGACCAATAAAGGAAAGCATACTAAACACCTTCTTCATTATCCTATCTACCTGTAACACTACTTTCAGGGAACTACAAACCTGCACTCCAAGGTCTCTTTGTTCAACAACACCCCCAGGACCTTACTATTAAGTGTATAAGTTCTGCTCTGATTTGCATTTCCAAAATGGTGTCACCTCGCATTTATCTAAATTAAGCTCCATCTGCCATTCGTCAGACCATTTGCCCATCTGGTCCAGATCCTGTTGTACTCTGAGGTAACCTTCTTCACTGTCCATTACACCTCCAATTTTGGTGTCACCTGCAAACTTACTAACTACACTCCTAGGTTCACATCCAAATCATTGACATAAATGACAATAGTCATTTCTTGGACAATATTCATAGCCGCTTGTGCAAAAGTGGATTAATTAAGGAAAGCTAGCACACAGAAGAGTTAAGAATCATGTGAAGAATCATGTGAACTAAATGTCCTTTTTTTGATAAGGTTACAAGACAGTTAATGTCCTTGACTTTTCACCAGTCTCCCTCTCAACCTGAGGTGTGAATAAAAAGGAAATTTGAAGACTGTGTAATTGCTTGTAGAAAGATGAATGTTCACAGTTTCATGGAAGGAACCTTAAAGTTCCCGAAGAGTATAAAGCATGCTTGTGTTAACAATAAATAATGTAGTTAATAATTTAAGTTAATATGCACATTGCTTCCATTGTTCCACTTCAGTGTTGATAGTTTACATCGACTTAAAATAGAGTAAAATTTGTCAGCTCAATTAAAACATTATAATTTTATAAATATACTTGCCAAACAAGAGTAGGAATCATTCAGTCTGTGGTCCAGAGTCAGCCTTTGTAGTGTTTCAAACAGTGTAGCATGATCAAACATACATGGATTTGCAGAGATGAATTCATCCATCCCATGCTTCTGCGCTCTGTCTGCATCTGTTTTCCAGGCACATATACAGAAAAGAGTATACTTAGGAAAAAATTTCAAACATGAAAATTGAGCAGACAAATTAAGCAGGCATGCTCTTTACAATGTTTTAATATCTCACTACCTGGGCTTGTTTGTCTTTTCGTCGGTTTTCTGAAAACTTTTCTTGCAACAGATTTTATCGCTCTGGAATGTTATCTTCAATTCCAGTATAGCACAATTATAAAAGATATTGCACAAATAACTGTATCCAGTCAAGTACCATATGATGTGTGCTGATATCTAATTAACATTTTTACTGCATGATATTTTTCTCAATAGATTCTGCCATTCCACAGAATGCAATTCAAATTCAGATTTTATTTAAGGATTGTTTTGCCACTAAGTACCAGGAAATAATGGAACTGATATTGTTCCCAATGTTGGTCCATTGTAATTAAACCAGTTTTGTGTCAGAATTTAACTGAGAAATTAAGTGAGAATATTTTATTTGAAAGAGTACATACTTTATGCCACAAATATGGGATCACAATTGTTTTACAATAGAGTCGGTCTTTAAACTGATATGCAGGTATCAAACTAAGATTAGAACCATAATATGGACCAGCCCTGTCTGGAAACTATTTTTCAAGCAATGTTAGAAAATATTTATATTGGATATACTATGTTTTTTATTTGTATATTCAAAATTAGTTATTTAGAAATACATAAAAATAGTCAGTTAAAGGCACGGACATATCAATAACATTGATATCGAGCACTCTGGATAGGTGGGGTAGATGTTAGTCCAGGCTGAGATACCTGAATGTCGACTTTTTGTTTGCTCAAGTGCACCTCCTGGTGGATTGACTGAGAGGCTGCACTAATAACAGCTGTGCTGGTCTATTCCATACACTCGGTCAAATTTGTTAGTACCATTATGGGGACTAACATGTGTGAAGGAGGGACAAAACAGACATGAGATAATAACACAATCAAAAGAAGGAAATAGTGAAATCAAGGTGAAGCATTTTAAGTACATACAGATTACATTTAATTGCAAAATTTACTATTTACATTGAGTTAATAGCATCAATAAAGCAAGAAGTCATTATAATTTTTACAATTCAAATGAATTGGGTATGACTGAAAAATCAAAGATGGTTAATATAGCAATGAAATTATTCTGAATACTTCATTGCAGATTAAAATGGATTCATGATGAAAAACAGACTGAGACTATATCTGTGCTGCTAAACAAAAAGACAGAAAGGACTGGCACAGCAAGGTTACATTCAGCTATTTGCTATGATTTAATGAAGTAGGAGCATTCATGCTTTCTTTTCAAACTGAAGCCTGGAGACACAACCACCTAGGGACTACCTAATTAATCTCAACACGCATAGCTAAAATACCCTAATCAGCCAAAGAAATAAAAACAGAAGTCAATTTGGGTGTGGTCAGATACACCCTAGTCACTACTATGTCCTTGTATCTGTCAGTCAAATTAAAGACAGATTTCACTGTCTTTTATATACAGTCGGTTTCCCATTACATGGGCATTTCTCCAAGTCCTAGGCAAATAAAAAACATTTTAAAAATCTTTCTCCTTCTTTCGCTGTCTTGTACATCTCAAGCTTTTAACTTACATATGATCCCAAAGATTGTCTGTTTGTATTTCAAGAACAGTCATGCTTTAACAATAGAGGTAAGACAAGTGTCTTTTTGCCATTTGTTAGGAATGGTTAAGACTTTTTTTTATTAATGATCTAGGGAAAATCAATTCAAAATGAAGCAATGTTACATCAGAACTAAAATATATAAAACAATATTGATTTGAAATATGCTAAACTTAAAAATTTTAAGAAAGTAAAATAAGACATATTATTGCTGACATTGGATACATATTGTGTTTGGATGATAGTGAAACTTTATAGAAAACTAGACAAAAGTTTTTAATGCTATTCTATAAAGGTTCAAATATTCCATAAATAGCAATCTTCATAAACGTGCATTCATTTAAATGAAATTACTTTCGAATGCCAAAATCCACCACTTAAAAAGGATGACTTAATTATTTCACATACAGATGTTTTTTTAATAAAATAGACATTTACAATTAATAATTTATTTTATTGATAAATGACTTAAAGGGAACTGCTATGGGCATTTTAAAACCAGTCTCTAAATAAAAATTATTTTTTGAGAAGTAGTTAAAGATATTTTCCCCAAAGTTATAATTGAGGCACCATATCATAAAGGTAATCCAGCAGTTTAAATAGCTACATGTTGAGAGAATACATAAATATGAAATTTGATTCTAGTTTGCTGTTTTATGGAAAACAAAATTCTTTGCTGGTGTATTTTTAAAACTCAATGTGGATGACAATAATATGGATTTTTACTACAACATTACTGTTGAAAATCTAAATCTTAAAAATTCCAAACAAATCAAATATTGCAAGAGAATTAGATTATTTTTATAAAAATCTAGTTTTGAATCCAGGATTTTACATGCATTCTAGTATATTAGTGTACATCACAGCCTTTGTGTGCCAGTCAAAGTAGAAGCAAGAATGGTACAATATCATATGCATTACCAATTCAGAATCAGAATCATGTGAGTGAAATGACTGGATTCAGATAGAATTTTACAGCTGATAGTTCTATCTGTTGACAAGTTATACAGTGTGGCTTGCCTGGGCCATGGATACTGTTAGTATACCTCATAAAGGATACATTATTTCAATGCTATGTTCCCCTTTACAGCTTTCAAAATCTGAATATGTATCTATAAGATTTGTGGAGATTAGTTCTGTGAAATAATCTATAGCTAACATTATTTTGAGCAGGATTAAAATGATGAATTAAACAGTAAAGAAATTGTTAATTTATAAGTTTCTGAATATATTATTCATATTCATCCATTTTATATTTTGTTGCAGAAATATTACTTCAGTCCAAGAAGTGAGTCTGATTAGATTAGATAATTATAAAAAAGAGGAACAGTTTATATTATACATTCACCTACAGAAAATTAAATGATTTTTATAACATCGTTTAGCATTTTACATGTTAGAAACCTTTAATATTAAATGTTTAATATATTTTATGGAACATTAACAGAACTAAGAGATAACTATAAATGTGAGTAACTGCAATAAATACATTCATGATATTTATCTGCATTCCATTCATGTAATAATATTGGACATAATGGCCAAACCTCACAGGGCTGTATCTGTCTGATCGCTCTGCTCAAATGTTAAAACTATTCATTTTTATGATGTTGTAAATTATTATGACATAAGAACCTAATCTGCTTACAATATACATAGAATATATTATTCATATGCTGGAGTATGTGTATATATATTTGTAATATATGAGGATAACAAATGATGGTACAGTATTTGTAAGTTACAATCAATCACCAATACATAAAAAGCATCAAATTCCCCAAGTGCTTGAAACAAGGTATATACCAATGGTACATATTGTCTTATTTCATTCTCAGTGAACTTTAAGGGGTTAAAAACATAATGAGAACCTTTTAGTTTTTAGTAATTTAAATTGTGGTGATCCTATGTCAACAGCACTTTTCCATTTATCTGTTTAATGTGTCACACTAACAATTTTCAGTCCAAACAAAATCTTACAGTTAAGAGCTCGCAAATTTATGAAACAACATTTTGATACTAAATTGCCTTTTTTAAAAAAAAGATTCAACTGCCTGTCAAAGAGAATGTGGCAATATTTGAAGGCTTTAAATAAGAAATTATTTGAATAAAGATGCATCTTTCTAAAGTTAGATAATAGTGTGTTATTGAATTCTTAACTACAGTGCTTCATAACTTATCAGAACAGAGACAATTAATATTGTCAAATAAATTTATTAACATTTCCAGCAGAAAGTTCACAATGAGATGTCAGACATGAAAAAGGTGACTTTCTATCTCAGTCCTCTGGTAAATGCGCACATGTCATATCTCTTTGACATTAAAAGAATGAAGATCTGTTTTGGACAATAACAAACAATGACACTAGTCAACTTCAGCTGGAGAAGTGAAAAGAAGAAATGACAATGATTGATGGCAGCTATCCATTTTCAGATACTAGCTGCGAGAATGTTCTGTGGGGTCTCAAGCTCTAATGAGAAACTGATCTACATTATTTTAAAATGTAAGTATCAAAAGATACATACCTTTTAACTTTCACCATCATAGTTAGGGACTTATTAATTCATCAAACAAATAAAAAATATTAAATACAAATGCTATGGCATATTTCTGATATTTTCTTATTAAAATACAATATCTATTTTGTTGGTCTGGATGACATTCTCCTTGTCACATCTCAGCATTCTGATAAAGGCACATAACAAGAACATGACGGGCATACTGCAGGACACCATCATTTCCTAGTGGCCCAGAAAATGCTAATTATATCTTTTTAGTTGGATCCTGTAAGGATCTGCAAGCCCTTTAAGTAAAGAATGAAAAGTATTTTTAAAATGTAATGCAGATCAGATAGCCAGCAGTTTTCAAAGGTAATCACAGATAGGGCACTGACTGGTTATTTAATATTGATCTATATTTGAGTAAAATCAATTTTAGATCCTTCCTTGATTGGCAAATATCATTAAAATTGAATTATATGAATTTGTAAAATTCTACATTAATTACCCATGCATTTGATTGGTAAGTGGTTTATAGTGTACTGCAGTTAAGACAAAACATGCACATTAAGCGAATTGATTAAATTCACTAGATCGTGGTACTGCATTCCTCAAATGTAGCAATTGCAATTTGAAAATATTAAAAATATTATAGCAGTGTATTGATGATAAAATATGTAGCATTTAAAGCATACAAAACTACCAAACCAATCTAATAGGATAGCAACAACGTTTGGTGTAAATACATGGACACTGCGTTACATTTTTCGTTATAAGGGAGTCTGATGCACCATTTAAAGTTTCACAATTACCATGCATTTCCACCAAAAATGCACTACAGCAAAATAAAACAAAATACAGAATATTTGTCAGGCATCAAACAGAAACAAATAAGATCTGTCTTAAATGCTGGAATTTTCTGCCTGTAATTCAAAGGTAAGTCTATGAGTAAACTGGAGTATTTTTCATGATAAGGAGGGATGGCATCACCTACTCCTCGGTTTTGCATTCGGAATACTCCAAATACATATTTGCCAACTCCCAAAGCCTTTGCTATTGTCTCCTATGAATATAACCTGCATTAACTAAACTCCATGCAATAATTTCCAAAACTAAAATCCCTTGAGATTTGATCTTATAGCTTTAAAAAAAAACAACTGTAAGAGACATCAGCAAAGTAAATAGAGTTCAACGGAGTAGATTTTATAAAATGTTGTCCTTTCCAACAGCAATCTTATTGGAAGCTCCAATTCATTTTTAATATAAATTCTAAAGGGAAATCATATTTCAAATATTTTCTTGAATAAAATTAATGATCTAAGAGGAAATGAAGTCATTTTTAAATGACATCTGCTAAATTAAGGACATTGGTATTATTAATATATTTAAGTATTTTTATGCAGTATAATGCTTAGTGAAGATTTGTAGCAATGTCATAATACCTCTGTTTCTACATGCATTGTGACACTTTACATACTAACATTCATGTGATACAACACATGTTGTTCAATAAGTATGAAAAGAATGCAGTAAACCAGAGCTGGTTTATAAATGTGGAGTTTATTTGTTGTGCTTATCCTGGCAGTAGACTATAATTACCACAGTGGTGCTAATCATTGCTGTGAAGAAACAGGCATTATGATATCATTGTGCAAGGCAATCTGTTTTCAAGCATTACACAGTCAATTAGCTGTAGAGATAATTGAACAAGTATATTAGTGACATCTTTTTGTCATGTTAATTCATGTTTACATTGCATGGAGGTTAGAAAATGTTAAGAAATATTTAAGTCATACTAAGAGGAGTCTTTAACTACAATATAAAAGCCAGAGAGAGGGCAATTATGCAAATACCGCATGCATCTGGATTTGCAGTATGGAAGCTTTCATGTCAAACCTAAATTCAGGAAATATGAGTATTAAACTATATAATTCTAAACATGATAGATTTGAGAAGAAAAAACACATTGCATTTGTCAGATAATCAGTACTGATTATCTGCCTGTGCCAGCTACAGGGAAGCACTTACCCTTTAGTCCAGCTAGAAGTTAGCAGGGTAAGAAGGAACAAACCAGAACAACATAAAGACTAGCAACAAGGCTTAGGAAAGCAGATAGGAGCCCTAACCTAGCAGCAGGTATTGTCATTCAAAGTACTAGGGTTCAAGCAAAGTAAAAGAAACAAAAAGAAAAGACAACAGAACATCTAGCAAAACACTTCTCTTATGGCTAAAATCACCAAGAAATTTCATATTATACAAATTAAACTTGCATACACAATATGGAAACATAGAAGACGTCCAGTTTGTATAGCTACTAATTGCTCAACATAATTTCTACTGCTGTGGATCCATTATTGGATTGACCAAAACCCAATTCAACAATTATACAAAATGCAAGATTTAAAAAATAAAATCACTGCATGTCTATCAATGAGTATGGACTATCTATTATATTCAGACGGTAAGTTGTAAAGGAGGCCACATATCAACACGGAAACTTTTGATAAACTATGAAGAGTAGGAAATAAAACTCAATGTAAAATATTTTAGAAATGAAGCAACTTTTGCTTGGTTCATTGGATATAACTAATTGGCAGCATGAAATCCTTCAACTGCACTATATATCTGTATGTTAGTAACACAACAGATGTCATTTGAAACAGATTTCTTTAAGGTGAAATATGCCTACATGCAGGAATTTAATTATCATTAAATAAACAGGAAAAGTAGACAGCTGGCTGAATGTGTATTAAAAAGGTCACACAGAGTCTAACACAAAACATAATGATCAGTTTTATGAGGGTTATGTACAGTAATTACTTGATCTTTGAAGATGCACTTTTATCATGATTTTTGAATATTTAGGTCACAGTTTTGAATCTTTTATTTATGTGTAAAATAATAAGAAAAAGTATGTATTCATTGCTTCATTGAAACATCACTTGGACACTTCATGAAAATCCATTCTTAGGATCAACCCTATTGAGCACATGTGAGTGCATGCCATGGGCCATATAGAGCTGGTATTATAAGAGTTACAATGTGCAATACGGAAACTGTGCAAAGGATTCTAGAAGCTACATAATGTAGATAATAATGTACAAGAAGTACTTGAATCCACCATAAACTACAATAACAAAGTTTTAAAAAATGGTGGAAATACTGCAAGATTCTTAATATCTATGGAGAGAATAGAATGTTTACTTTTTGGATGTAGATGCTTCTTCAAGACTGGAAAATAAACAAGTCGGTAGGGCAATGCAACCAAAACTAGTGTGTACATATACACTTATATAATACAGAGGAATGACTGAATAGTCATCACAGTCAAGAGAGAGACAGACGTATTAAGACATTATATAATAGTGAATAACCTGGTAAAAGTAAGAAATTGAAAACCTATAGTCAGATATCAACAACACAAATGGTATAGTATCTTTAATAAGATAATATGCCCCAAAGTGCTTTCCAGGAGAGTTATCAATCAAAATTTGACAGTGAGTCAAATAAGCACATATTAACGCAGATGACCTATAGCTTTGTCACAGTCATATGCTCAAGGTGCACCTTACAGGAGGACAGAGATGGAGAAGTGGAGAGGTTAAGAAGGAAATTCCAGAGGCTCACATCTTGGCTAGAAATATGGTGACCAATGATGGAGAAATTAAAACAGGGATGCTCAAGAGGCTAGAATTGGAGAAGCAAAGATATTGTGAAGAGTAAAGCAATGGATGATATGAAAGTAGAAATGGAAATTTTATAATTGAGGCACTTCTTATCTGAGAACCAACATAAATCAACGAGCACAAGGGTGATGGGTGAACAGGACTTGGTGCAAGTTAAGACCCTGGCAGAAGAGTTTTGTAAGATATCAAGTTTATTGAGGATGGAAAGTGGAGAGCCAGTCAGGAGTGTATTATAATTGTCAAATCTTGAGATAAGAAAGGCTTAGTGCGGTTTTCAGCAAGAGTGAGCTGAGTCAAGGGGCAGAGAGTCTGATTCTGTTACAGAGGTGGAAATGGCCAGTTTTCTTCAAATGAAAATAGTTTGCAAACAGTTCAGACAGTTGCAAGATTCTGGGAAGATATCTAACATTGCTCTTGGAACTTGTGTGTTTTTTAGGAACTGTGTATAAAATTAATAAGAGAGGTCAGAGTGGTAATGGGAGGGGCAGTTAGAATGACGAGGTGTAGAAAGCTCACAAACTGGTAAAGCAGTCATCTGATTTCCATTCAGCTCCCTCAATGCAGAGGAGACCAACAATGAGCAGTAAATAGAAGATGCTTAATTACATCCTGTTCACAGAGTTGTGTTTTCATATGGAAGGAGTGTTCAGGACTTTGGATAACTATGTGGGAAGAAGAGATGGGCAGGTGTTGCAACTCCTTCATTTGGAAAGGATAGTTGATGCCTTAAAAAGTACAACTAAAAATAGAAGTTGTGGAAGAGTGAATTAGGGTGCTACAAAGAGAACCATCCCTGAAAGCAGGACAGGAAGGAAAGCTGGGTTTCTTGATGGAATCATAATCAGGTATTTACTCAACTTTTGTTTCTTTAATGTCTTAACACATTTACCCAGATTCCTCTGTGTTGTGCATAAGTTTGTGCACATTTTACCTCCATTTCCTTCTTCTGACTGTATGAATACAAGTATCCAATTCCTAATTTTCAGTTCTGAAGAATAGTTTACACACAAAATGTAAACTTGTCTATTCTCTCCACAGATAGTGATTGACCAATATTGATTGTTACCAATATTTTATGTTTTTGTATTCAGCACATTTATCATATATGTATAGACAAATAATATAAATCAAGCAGCTATGTGGAAAATACTACTTTTTGTAACATATTGCTCCCCATCAAAAGACAACTGTTATTCCAATTACTTAAAGTATATTATGGACTTAAACTAAACATCTAATTTGCAGCCACAGCAACTTTATAAAATAATAGCTTGAGGCAGAGTCCTATGCCTATGTTACTAAACATAGGGCCATGGCAGAATAAATGGTGCAGACATGTTGTTTACATTTGAGAATGATGGAAAACAGAAATATTACAAGACAGTTACTGAACCAAAGAGCTCAAATATTCAGATTAAAAACCTGGCCAGCGAAGAGCCTTGAACAGAATACTGTTTCACAGTTACTCAGAGCAATCAGTTCTACTTCCTGCAATATATATATATATATATATATATATATATATATAAAAAATGCTGATTTCATTGCAGTGAATCTATTTCATTTTAGGATTTATTTTACACTGGCACCAAGGTGTCAGACCACTATGTGTCTTCACAACATGTAATATTCGCAATGGAGGGTTTGTGACAAAATAATTACTGTAAGGGTATTAAAAACTTCTGGATTGTCTAGAAATTCTATGACCTATATATTACATACAACATCACTTCATGTACAAGTTCCAAAATACTTTACTGCAAATTATTTCCTGGTCTACAAAGATTATCAAATGCTTATGTGTTGAATTGCCTCCTTTTTAATCCTTTGGCTGGGGGATGGTTAGCTGCATACACTTACTTTAGCCTATTTCTGTGTAAGCATGTCCCTTAGGTATTCCATCAGAAAGTTATTGTAAAAGAAATCATTGCACACTTTCATACCAGAGGTGTTCACTACAAAAAATGTTCTGAGCATGAAAGTTGGCAGTGAAGTCTCTGAAAATGAACATCCAATTTTGTGCGTGATTCACATCATTTATGGGAGTCAAAGGGTTAACAGACAGGATATTATAACACTCCCAATCTTTACAGGTAACTATTAAACTGTAAATTAACCAAAACAGCTTACCCGCTAATAAGGCAATTAAACAAAACTCTAAGATTCTAAACAGTGGCAAAATCTTGAAATAGGCATTAAATCTAACAGCTTTTATATGAAATATCTCTCATATAATTGTACTTATAATTGGCATATTAAAGCTTCAAGGAACGTATTATTGCTTTTAAATCCATAATACCTGCTGTGTTGCACAATTTTCCTTAAAAACAGCAGGTACCCAAATTCCTGTTAAATAAGTAAGTACTCAGTTGACTTTCTAACTGTTATGTAACATGAACAGTTGACCTGTATTCCCAAAAATGTACAGCTCAACTTGTAATGTTAATTTTGAATGAATAGCAGGATCTATTATTTTAATACAGGACAATTTTTAATGTTTTATAGATTGAAGGTCATATCATATATTAACCCAATAATATTGCCTATGGATGCAGTTGGACATATTTTAAATAATAACATTAATTTCTCTTATTTTGTTTTAGCAATGTTAGATATTTTTCTTGTGATTTCCAAATCAATTGTTCAAATTGTTGGCTTATCAGCCTAGAAATTTGATCACACCCATAAACGATGCATTGGGGTATGTTAAGATGACACAAGGTGACTAGTCCAGGTGACACAAGGACGCTGTTAAATTTGTGTAGGCAGTGGCAGGGTAAAGTTGTGTATCTGATGCTATTTAAAGGCAGCCAACTCCTCTTATGGGGAAAATCCACTCTGGGTACACACAGCAGAGAAGTTCTAAATGTGGGTAAAGACTGCAAGAGGCACTTGAAGACTCTGGTCATAGCACTGGACGTGGAAAAGGAGAACTACTTTTCCACGGGACAGAAGGCTCTCAAGGTATCACTCCTACTGCCCGTTAGAAGAGGCCAGTGGGGAACAATGTCAGGAGCTTCCAGAATGCAACACAAAACTGGTCAAAATGTAATGATCTCACCAAAACTGTTCAGGTAAAAATGTTACCTTTCACAATTACTTTCTCCTCATATCTGTAGTTTCTGTGCACAACATACAAACTATTTTATGATGAGAAGGAGATCTTGAAAACAGCTCACAAGGCTATTAAACGTACTTACCTCTAACAGAAGTTCACACACAAGAAAGGTGGTGGTGACTGGATAAGGGTGACCATGCATGAAAAGCATGTCTTGTAATGGTTAGAGAGTGATAACAGAGGAAATATTGCTCAAGGTTCCTTCAAAACTCACCAAGTTTTGATTTTTTTCTTCTTAATTCTATTTCACCCCGTACATTCTGGCTTACAGCAGCCACTGATCCCTCTTTCCGAAGCTAAAAATGTTGAGAGTTGTGTGTCATTCAAGAACAAAATGCCAGTGTTCTCAAAGGTGCAACATCTCACCCTCTCAAGTACCAGCTGAGAGACAGGCACCATGCATTCCTTAATCAAAAGGTGTAGTCTTCAAATGATGCATTCCTGGTCACAATCTACAGGACCTATAGAAGAAGGAGAGGAGGCTGCAGATGCCTGTGGTGACACAGTGTGAGATCACACACTAATTCTCTTTAGATGATTCGAGACTGACTTTAAAGCTATAGTCTACAAAAGAAGGCTGGTGGGCGGACACAAGGAAATACAAGGTGCACTGGACAGTCTGCCAGTAATCATCTGCTCAATGCTCAATGGCTTAGAATATGCAGCTGTCCAGCTCAAGCTTGTGTCTCTGTATGGTAAATGGAGATCATTTTGTCCAGCATGTAGAAATGGTTAACTACATAAAGGTGACAATGCCAATCACCAGCTTCTGCTGACAGATGATAATCTCAATGGATTACACACCACCGCCTGAGGGAATGCTGTTGTGATAGAATGATTAACAGGAAACTGGGAGATTTTCATTTTAAAGATATGGGCTACAGTGAGAGTAATAGCTAAAGGCAGTGCCACACATGTCCTTGTTTGAGGTTCCAGTTGTGATTGCAGCATATATTTCTTATCTAGAGTGAGCCCAAACTGCACTTTCAATACAAAATGAGCACAGCCATGCCACCTGCCATATTTTACACTTGTTAATTGAGTGCAGCGTGATCCAATTTCTAGGCCATCAGCTCTTCTTCATTAAGGTGCAGTGTCTTCTAATTCACCTTTATTACAGAAAGTACTGGGTGAGTATACTCTAAATACTTTTTCCATGCACAAATGCATACAAGGGGATACCTATCTATATATTGGTGTCCTTTATTGCTCCATTTTCTGCTTTACAAAAAGTCTGATTTGTTAAATTGTATCAAATGCATCTCTTCTCACTTCATGAAATTCCAACCTAATAAATAATATTGGAATCCAACACTGAAATGGACGGGATAATTAATTGATACTTTGCCTCTGTTTTCACTGAAAGGGCTTACAAAGAACATAAAACAATAGAATAAGGATTACGTCTTTCAGCCTTTCAAGGTTGCTCTGCC